>NW_011494901.1:966127-966276 GCF_000754665.1 Bison bison bison | reverse complement strand
GAGCTTGGGATGGACATGTATGTACTGTTATATATGAAATGGATGACCAACAGGGTCCTACTGTGTAGCACAGGTAACCCTTCTCCATGTCATGTGGTGGCCTGGATGGGAGGGGAGTTTGGGGGGGAATGGACACATGTATATGTATG
>NW_011494901.1:960782-966027 GCF_000754665.1 Bison bison bison | reverse complement strand
GAAGAGGACACCACGTGATGACAGAGGCAGCGGTTAGAGTGATGTGTCTGGAAGCCGAGGCACGCTAAAGGTGCCAGCCGCCGTCAGAGGCCGGGAAGAGGCTTGACCCTGGAACACCTTCATTTCAGTCTTCTGGCCTCCAGAACTGAAAATGAATTTCTCTTGTTCTAAGTCATCCAGTGTCTGCTGCTCGTTTAATACAGCAACCTTGGAAAACTAATCCAACCCCTCATAGGAATGGGGGGAAAGGAAACCAAAGTCTGGCAGCAGAGACTGGGTGCTGTTCAGCTCCTTCCATCTCCCTTCCAGCTCTGTGGCTCTGTGTGAGGTTCCTCACGTTGGTCGTCTGGTCCGTGAAATAAGGAGTGCAGGCTTCTGCAGTGCCGTGAGCGTGTCTGACAAGGGGCCTGGCCACGCTTACTCCTCGAAGACCCTTTGCCGAAAGAAAATGGGACCACTGGGGGCACCTGCAACAGGGTGTCAAACATGAAGGCCCGCTCCGGCTGTTGCCCTTTTTCTTTTCATTTAGGTATAAATTGAGATTTCTTTAGGCTTCTTTTTCTTGACTTCACTCCAGTCTCAGAAGGTCTCCTTGCTGAGACTTCCTGTTCAGCGTCCCAGTAAAGGCCGTGTCCTTCATTCTCCTCACCTCAGCCTTCTGAATGGGGAGGATGAGTGACAGATAACAATAGCTGAAACACGGATAGACAGTCTTCATTTATCTGAAGTTACTTTTCAAGGGCAAGAAAAGGAAGACAGAGGCACAACTTTTAGCACTTCTTCGACTTGGGGTTCTTAATGGAAATGGGATTTTTAATGAAAGAGGATGGGGATCTTCAGATTATTGAAATTCCTTATTCTGTGTCTTGCAGGGAGTCTGAAAGGTACTCTGCTTCTTCAAAAGTTGGTGGAATGGGACAACCCACAATGGGAAGATAAAAAAGAAGAGAGAAGGAAGGGCCCTGTACAAATAAAATTTCTAGATTATGGTGGTTCTAGAGGTATGAAGCTCTAAAGTCTACTCACATGCTTCCAAGGTGAATCAGTTTTAAAAAAAATTATTACACTCAATCATATTTTTCTGCTCTTGTCATCCTCTCTCCATATCCTCAATATTTTCCAATGGGAACAGCCCACTTGTAAATGACACTTTAGGCTCTAACCATGGTCATGCATCATTTTTTTAGTAAAAAAAGATCCATCATTTTCCCTCCACTTTACTTCAAACTAGGCACAAAGTCCTGAGATCAAGGGATGGGCCATTGATGGGCCATTGCTGTGGCCTGATTGATTGGAACACCAGTATGTAGGCTATGGAAACGATAGCAATTACATTCGTGTGTGTTTTTATTTCACCTGCTTTGTCTGTTGGTGTTATTATCATTCTCAGTGTAATTCAGGTCACCTGGGCCTCCTCAGTCCTGTAGATCAGACTAGCAAGAGCCAGCATTCCACAGTGTTGAGAAGATGAGACTCTTCTGTTAGATTTCTGCCAGTTTGGAGTGGCTCGCTCTGCCTCAGGTCCTACAACAACCTAAGCACAGCACTCAGTCCTGGCACTGGCAGCTAGAGGGAACTGCTTAGGCAAAACAGTCTGGGAATCTCTGTAGTTCTCAGTGAAGATGTGTGGGTCACGGTGGCTTCCTGGGTGGCTCAGCAGTAAAGAATCCTCCTGCAATGCAAGAGTCACAGGAGCCACAGAAGACATGGGTTCTATCCCTGGATCAGAAAGATCCCCTGGGGGAGGGCATGGCAACCCACTCCAGTATACTCACCTGGAGAATCCCAAGGACAGAGGAGCCTGGTGGGCTACAGTCCAAGGGGTCGCAAAGAGTCAGACACAACTGAAGCGACTTAGCATACATGGGTCATGGATTGTGGGAGAGGGATAATATTTGCCCACACTCTTTTAGCCAACGTTATCTCCTACTTTCCCTTAGGATCAAAACAAATTTTTAAAAATCTTTTATGGTTTAAATATGCTGAGAGGTGGGGTGGGAAGGGGCTCTCCTTCCACCTTAAGTGACTCAGCCAAATGCAATTAGATGCTTTCTCCTAGAGAAATACCAGTGAATAAAAATGTTTTCATTTTTATTGTTACTTTAGTAAATATATCCTGGAATTAGGTTGCTAGAGCTGTTGTAACAAAACAGTAGATGATTTAAACACAATAAATTTACTGTCTCCACAGTTTGCGGATCTGGAAATCTGAGCTCATGGTGTTGGCAGGTTCAGTTCCTTCTGAAGATTGTAAGGAAGGATTTGCTTCAGGCCTCTCCTTGTCTTCCTGTTCATATGTTTTTCTCCTTGCATGGGTGTCTTTCTCCAAATTTTCCCTTTGTATAGATCCAGTTAAAATGGATTAAGGCCCACCCAAATGACCATGCTTTAATTTGATCACCTCTGTAAAGACCCTATGTCCAAACAAGGTTGCATTCTGAGGCACTGCACATTAGGACTTCAACATAGGAATTTGAGACGGAGCACAGTTCAACCCATAGCAGTCCCATTATCCAATTCAAGAAATTCTGCATGTGAAATGCCCCAAATTTTCATGAAGAAGTTGAAAGAATATGCACGTGTCTGGTGATTTTTATGTGAGCATGGTGGTTACCATCTAGCCACATTATGAAGCTGGATGTAACCCCTTGTGGCAGCTGTCAACTGTGGTCTGTGAAGGCCTTTCTCACTATGAGAGCCTCATGACAAGTATGGCTACTTTTCCAAAGCTTATTTCAGAAGCCAGAACGTCAGCTTTTGCCTTTTGAGTTATGATTGTTGCACATATGATTAAAATCCTGCTCTTCAAAGTTTAAGTAATTTACACCTTTGGTGATTTTCTCCAAAGGGATATCAGCTTGGCTGAATGTGATGAATGTTTAATTAACTCTTATTGTTGGCAGCACAGGATTTTCCCATGACTGTGAGCTGAGAGAGAGGTGTTCCATTATGTGGCTAAATACGCTGTCACCCTACTGAACTATGGTGAATATGAACTCTCACCCTGCCAGACAGAATAAAAATAACTCCAGATGGCTCGGAGGAGTGATCCCAGTGTAGATTGAATTTGCACGGTAGAGACATCATTGTTGGAGAGTATGGTTGCTCCTCTGACACCACTTAGCTCAGCTAGTGTCATTTCTTGAGTGAAAGTTAGGCTGAAACTTCAGAATTTATATTTGGTGTATGCAGAAGGGGGTGAAGAATGAACTCAATTATAATGACAATGAGAGAAACATTAATAACTACTTTTGCGCTCAGTCACTTCAGTCGTGTCCAGCTGTTTGCAACCCCATGGACTGTAGTCCACCAGGCTTCTCTGTCCATGGGGTTCTCCAGGAAAGAATACTGCAGTGGGTTGCCATTTCCTCCTCCAAGGGATCTCCCCAACCCAGGGATTGAACCCTCGACTCCTGTGTCTCCTGTACTGCAGGCAGATTCTTTACCACTGGGCTACCAGGGAAGACCTTAACTGCTTTTAGCAGAAAGAAAAGCTCAGCCTCAGGGAAGCTGCGATTTGCCCCAGGACACATGACTCCAATCAACTGAGCCAAAATTTGAACTTAGATTTTATGCTCCAAAGTCCTTTAGACTATATAATGGAGGTCTAGGCCTGTGGTGGCCATCTGCTCCACTTGACTTGAATTTTCTTTAGGGAATCACCATTTCTTCAGTCTCAGGTCATTTAACTCAAGTGAGAATCATCTATTCCACTTTAGTTAGGCTTGAACACCTACCCAGCCTGGCCAGTCAAAGTCATAACATTGGTTCAGGGGTGGGCTTGTGACTCCACACAGGCCAATGAAATCTGACAGAGGGGCTCTGTTCCCAGGCTGAATTGGGAGGTGCTGGTGGCCATCTTCGGGCTTCCCAGGTGGTACTAGTGGTAAAGATCCTGCCTGCCAGTGCAGGAGACATAAAAGACATGAGTTTGATCCCTAGGTTGGGAAGATCCCCTGGTGGAGGGCATGGCAACCCATTCCAGTATTCTTGCCTAGAGAATCCCATGGATAGAGGAGTCTGGTGGGCTACAGTCCACAGGGTCATGAAGAGTTGGACACGACTGAAGTGACTTGGCACACACTCATGGTGGTCATCCTTACCTACCCTTGGGAAGAGCCTAACTGAGGAGGAAAGACCAGGTAAGGAAATAATCATGGCTGAAGTCAAAATTATCCCAGGGCTTTTCAGTTGAATGAGTTAATAAAATTTCTTTGTTGTTTTTTGTTTGTTTGAATTCAGTTTTTTATATTCGTGCTCAAAAGAGTAGAGATTGATCCAATCCTTATCATTTAAAGTGTCCAAAGCACATGATTGGATGGTGTCAGAAGGACCAGTCTTGTGGATAGGGAGTATCAGGAGCAAAGGATCTTTAAAGTCAAGTGGGCATTGGTTGGGGTGTGAAGTCTTGGGGTCCTGTCTTGTGATTGGAAATCTGAGAAAGTCCAAGGCAAAATGAGATGAGCTGGCCACCTTAGACTCAGAAGTGTTCTTATGATAAGAACCCTTAGAGACTTTCTTCCCTTATAGGCTTTGGCACTAAGGGATTCCACCATCTTCCAAAGTGCCTTCCTCTCTCTTCCCCCAAACCAGTGCATTCCCATGACTGTCCATCTGGTCCTCTTTCCTTTCAAGCCTTTCCTATTTGCTCACCCACCACATTTGAAAGCTGCTGTCAGTGACTCCACTGAGGGTGGGGGAGGTCTCCCTTCTTCCGGGTGAGCCTTGCCAGTGTGTTGTGGTTCTGTACTGCCGGGTCCCTTCTTCACTCTCTGTCCATCCAGGCTGCCCCCATGGTTCTACCTCACTAGATTTGGCTCTAGCTCTTCTGAACTTAAATGTATATTTTTTTTTGCCTCACATGTGAGTTGGCATTTCAGATCTTTGCTTCTTCCAGGTTAAGCTGCAGCTGTCGTTGTAAACTAGAGTGTTTTGTTTCGGTCTATAGATTTTTAGAAGATGTGAGAGAATTAAAATCGAAGGTTGTGTTGTGCTTAGTCACTCGGTTGTGTCTGATTCTTTGCGACCCTATGAACTGTAGCCCGCCAGGCTCCTCTGTCCATGGGATTCCCCAGGCAGGAATACTGGAGTTGGTAGTCGTTCCTCTCTCCAGAGGATCTTCCTGACCTAGGAATCAAACCTGGGTCTCTTGCATTGCAGGCAGATTCTTTACTGTCTGAGTCACCAGGGATATCCAGAAATCCGAGGAATCGGATCAGTCTGCTGCCACACTCTACTGCATGGC
>NW_011494901.1:948960-960682 GCF_000754665.1 Bison bison bison | reverse complement strand
CCCCCGCGGACAGCGGCGAGGGCGCGCTCGGGGTGGGGCGGCGGCGGCAGCAGTGCGGCCCTCGGGGGCCGGCAGCCGCGAACCGCGCGAGACAGCCCTGCATGGCCATTTCTGCCACACCAGTGCCATCGAGCTTTAGGAACCCAAGCTTCCTGTCTCCTCGGTCCCTCCATCAATTGCTCTCAGGTGAGTGAGCTCAGGAAGAACTATTTACCAGACATCTTGTCATTCTCAGAAACCGTGTTAAGTACTTCCATGCCTCCGTGCCTTCGCTTATGCTGTTACTTCTGCCTCAAATACCCTCTACCTAATTCTCCTTCTGGAAAAATTATCTGCATCTTTCAAATTCATCTCAAATGTCAGCCTTCTTTAAGAAGCTTCTCCCCCGCCCCCCTGCTCCATCACCACCAACTTATTCTGTTGTGTTAATGCATCTCTCCTTCTGCTGTGTTATAGCATCACTTGGCTGAATCTCCATTACTGTAGCACTTATTCCATTGAACCTAACATACATACTCTCTCTTACTAGACCCTGAGGTCTTCAAGATCAGAGAACAGGCCTCATTCATCTTTGTGTCCCAGTCATCCGGCACAGTGCTTGGCATAGAGGAGCTGATCTCAAATCTTTATTGAATGAGTAAGTAAATAAAATAGTTTCTGCCAGGCTTGCACCTCAGACGGCTTCATGGTGTTGGGGGAACTGGCACAAAGCACTTCTCGCCATTCACAAAGGCAGCTGACACTGCAGACTCGGGCCCCCGGTTAGGAAGCACAGGGCTCTTTGAGTCTGCTTCATTATTATTTTTTTTTAAAGAAAACAATATGATGCTTCCTTAGTGCTTCCCAAAGCACCCCAATCAGCACACTAATCACTCTGAAGTGTCATCTAAATCTGCCAATTTCATAAATTTGCATATTTTCCAATCAGTTCCTCACCCCCTCCCCCCTTTCATTAGCTATTCTTGGAAGAGCCACACTCTTTCCATATTGCTCAAACCAACTTGATTTTTATTTCTCTTTGTAAAGACAGATTTGTGAGATGATGAATTAGTCATTGCCAATTTCATGCGTTTACGCTCTGTGCGTTTACACCTTATATTTATTCAGCCCCATTCTCCCCTTCTGGCTCCAGATGGTGTGGCAATACAGCCTTGGATATGGAAGGGAGAAAGCTCTTTCTCCCTCCCTCCTCCCACGATTTCAGCTCTAGCTCAACTGTGCCAGGTTTGAATGGCGTAGCACTCTCTTGCAAAATGCGGCTGCTTTGGCAGATTTCATAGCCGCTTGGGAACCGGTAAATGTGAGTGAGACGATAGGAACCATCAGACACACTCTTTTCACTCCAGCCACTGTCCTTCTGATAAAACCTCAGTGGGTGATATTTTGATAGATTGGCAGGTATGTATTTTCCCAAAGCTTTCATCATTCAAGCTTTGGGCCAAAAATGCCTCGTGAGAAGGCTGATACAATGGAACCATGGAACAAAAGAATCAAATCACTAGGTTTTCAAAAGTCAAAAGTCCCAGTGGCAGAGGAACGTGTGATCAGGTCAAACCAGACTTCTTGCTTCTTCTGGGGACCAAAATGGGAGTGCAGATAAGAATGTGAAACAAGAACTATAATGGGTAGAGGAGGGATCAGAGACAAAGGTATGGTCATCCTTGTGGAAGGCATCGAGCGCCTGCCCATTGGCCATAGCCGAGCCCCAGGGAAGGGAACAGACCACAGTTCAGTTCAGTTCAGTCGCTCAGTCGTGTCCGACTCTTGGCTGCGACAGACCGCGCAGAAGCGTGGCTGAGAGGAGCTACCCCTTGCCCAAGGATCAGAACACAGAGCATGGAAATCCCAGGTGACTGGGCTGTTAACTAGGAGTGTTTCTAGATGGGGCCAAGGGAGGTGGCAAGTTTGTTTAGTTCCTCATAGGAGTCCCCAGGCTCAGTAGAGTCATCGATGTGTCACATCTAGATAAAGGACACAAGATGGAAACAAGCAGTTAGCATCTCCTGTGACCAGAAACGTTCTGATTCCCATGACAGGGGCAGAAACAGACAATGGGGCAGGACCTGGGGAGAATGAGGCATCAGGAGTGAGTGAGGGAAAAAGACAGGTGCAGGGGAGGACGACCCAGGGAGGTATGGAGTGGTGGATGCTCAGCATGGACATAGGACCACCCAGGAACAGAGGACCCACCCCTATGATGCCCTGGTCCTACATAAACCTCTGAGAACTCAGACACAGGAGAGGGTGGGGGAGTGAGGAAGCCCCTGACTTCTTAAAGACACTGTAAATTGCTTGAGATGTTCTGGACTCAGTTGAGATTTCCCAGAATGGGCCAGAGATTGGAGGGTGAGACAGCATTAAGGTGAGTTTCAGGGAAAATTGAAGAGGTTTCTGTCTTACACGTCTGTACTGGGGCCTAGAACGCTATCTGCCCTACTGAGCAAAAGTACATGAGTTGACTTCAAAAGCAAAAGCAAAGCGAAGTGTTAGTCGCTCAGTCGTGTCCAACTCTTTGCGACCTCATGGACTGTAGCTTGCCAGGCTCTTCCATCCATGGGATTTTCCAGACAAGAATAATGGAGTGGGTTGCCATTTCCTTCTCCAGGGGATCTTCTTGACCCAGGGGTTGAACCCAGGTCTCCTGCATTTTAGGAAGATTCTTTACCACTTGAGCTACCAGGGAGTTGACTTCAAAGTTTCAGTAAATCCAAAATTCCTGGAGGAAAATGTAAAGGTCATTCAGGGAAACCACATATTTTAGGGATCTGGACATTTTATGTACTAGTTTGGCCAGAGTCTGAGACCCCCCTAAGGAGAGCTGGGTCTCCCAGGCTTGCAAGCTTACCAACACCTACAGAAGCTATTGATCATATCAGAAAAACTTATCATATTTCTCAACAGAGGTGTCCACACAAAAATATTTTACAGGGATATTTTTAAACATCTATGGTGTGTGTGTGTGTGTGTGTGTGTGTGTGTGTGTGTGTGTGTCTGTGTATGTGTGTGTGTGAGACAGAGAGAGAGAGAGAAAGAGAGAGATTATGCAGAAAATAAAAAGAAGAAATGAAAAAAGCTTCTGGGAGCAGAGGGTCTTCAACTTTTTGGGATGGTGGAGTCCCTGATGATGTTAGGCTTTTCACAGAGCATGGTGATAGGGGTACATCTGGATCAGGAGTGATATTATAGGCAGAAATATAACCAGGAATTTTATGTTGCACATAAAGCTTAAATATAGTTAATTTGAGGGCCATGAAATACAATTAATTATAAAAGGAATGGTCAAAATAAGCCCAGTTGGAATCTTCCAAGTTTTCTCAGGCTCTGTTTGCATCCCGTATGTTACTTGTGCACAATCTCAGTAAAAGCTGGCAGGAAGAGTGGGAAGAAAATCTACAGAAGAAGTGTCAGCCATTGTTTTCACTTGTTAGGCAAAATGGGGATAGAGGTAGGGGATGGAAGATGAGACAATTTGCTTTTAGAGGCAATTTTCCAAGTGCTCACTGAGCAAAATTGCTAAGCCAAGAACTCCCTGGTGACCACATGTGGTATCCACCCAGAGGAGCTGGGGGGCCCCAGTGACAATGACTTGAGAGGCCAAAGCTCTGTGATCCTATGTCTGATACACTCTGACCCGTCTGGGGAACTCTACAGCAGCTGTGGGTGGAAAATGGAGAAACAGAGAAAGAGAGAGAGTAGTTGCTGTGGGCAGTGAGGCCAGAGGCAGTCATGAATGGAGCATCATTTGAGGAGCATAGCTCCAGAGGTTTAGAACAGAGGGCAGACTGCTTCTCTGTATCCACATAAATAAAACCCTGGGATGTGGCTGCTCCTGTGAGGTCTAGAATGTCATATGGCCACCCTCCTTTGTTCACAAGATCTCAACTCCACTTTGGAGGAGAGTGAGAGCCATGCAATGTTAGCAAGCAAACAACCCTAAAGAGAATTCTGTAAAAATAGCAATTCTATAGGACATGAGCTCTCTACACCTCACCATACATTCTTATCATTTTATCACTCCTTGTTCAATCAAGAATTATCACCTGAGATCCTTCCAGGGCTGGTGCTGTGCAGGACTCAATGGACATGTAGCAGACAGAAGCAGGACCAAACTCGACCATGTGGGTGATGCATGTCCAAGTCCTCAGTGGGTGGATCAGTTTGCCCTCCAGTCCCCACCTCCCAGAGCTCTCCTCCTTGGGTCTGATGTGGTCTTTGGAGGCAGCAAACTCACTTATAGATTTATGCTACAAATCATGCTATAAAACTTATGCTATAAAAGTATAGGCTTCAACTTGCAACAACATGGATGGCCCTAGAGATTATCATGCTAAGGGAATTAAGTCAGAGAAAGACAAATACATGATATCACTCACATGTAGAATCTAAAAAATGATACAAATGAACTTATTTACAAAACAAAAACACATTCACAGACTTAGAAAATAAAGTTATGGTTACCAAAGGGGAAAGTGAAGATGCGGGTGGGGGGAATAAATTAGGAGTGTGGGATTAATGTATACATATTACTGTATACCAACAATGACCTACTGTATAGCACAGGGAACCCTACTCAATATCTTTTAATAACTCATAAGGGAAAAGAATCTTACCAAGAATATATATATCCAAATACATGCATATGGATAATTGAATCATTTTGCATACCTTTGAAACTAATACAACACTGTAAGTTCAATTTAAAAAGTACTTTAATACTTCCATTTAAAAAGTACTTTAAAAAAACCCATCGACTTCAGTTTCCTGAGAGACCTATGCAGAGGCCAATGACAGAGACCGCACTGGATGTAAAGACAGTATTCGGCTTATTCATTCCGAGGTGAGTCACTGCCCTCAAGGAACTCACAGTCAACTGGACAGATGCAGAATTGAAGGGGGACAGTGATAACAGAAGGTGGTCTTTCCTGCAGCAGAAAGTTGGATTTAATTTTGTCTAGTGGGAGAAGTATCAATAACTTCAGGTATTCAGATGACACTACTGTAAAGGCAGAAAGCAAAGAGGAACTAAGGAGCCTCTTGATGAAGGTGAAAGTGGAGAGTGAAAAGGCTGGCTTAAAACTCAACCTTCAAAAAGCTAAGATCATGGCATCTAGTCCCATCACTTCATGGCAAATAGATGGGGAAACAATGGAAACCATGACAGACTTTATTTTCTTTGGCTTCAAAATCACTGCAGATGGTGACTGCAGCCATGAAATTAAAAGACGCTTGCTCCTTGGAAGAAAAGCTATGACAAACCTAGACAGCATATTAAAAAGCAGAGACATCACTTTCAGACAAAGGTCCATATAGTCAAAGCTGTGGTTTTGCCCTTAGTCATGTATGGATGTGAGAGCTGGACCATAAAGAAAGCTGAGCACTGAAGAAGTGATGTTTTCAAAATGTGCTGGAGAAGACTCTTGAGAGTCCTTTGGACTGCAAGATCAAACCAGTCAATCCTAAAGGAAATCAGTCCTGAATATTCATTGGAAGGACTGATGCTGAGTCTAAGCTCCAATACTTTGGCCACGTGATGTAAAGAGCTGACTCATTGGAAAAGACCCTGAAGCTGGGAAAAACTGATGGCAGGAGAATTGGGCAACAGGGGATGAAATGGTTGGGTGGCATCACCGACTCAATGGACATGAGTTTGAGCAGGGGCTGAGGGGTAGGTGGACGTGGAGTACATCTCTCTCCACAGATCCATCAGGAACACACTTTCAGACACATAAGTGTTTGCAGAACACCAGCTGAGGGAGGACAGGAGTACCTGACCACTGGAAAAGAATATATAGAACCATGCAAAACTCTGTAGGATGAAGGAGCTAGGGGGGAAACAGAAGTGTTAGTAGGACTGGGACTTCCTTCGGCAGATGGGGGAACTGAGGCAGGGGTCTGATCCCCACGTTGGAGCAATTGTCTGGGTCAGAGGAGAAATATTTAAGGCTGACAGTGAAGCAGCTGATCTGTGGCCACCTAAATGGAATGAGAATCAGACAGTCCTTGCCACAGCCATACAAACCCTGGACAGGGACACAGGTCCCCTAGAAGGCACAGCAGCTGGGAGGTGGAGCGTAGTGATTGTGGAACAATCCCTACGCGAGGGCTGCTGTTGGCTGCAGAGGGATGGACTGAGGCGACACGAGGGAGGAGATTGTGGTGAGTCTGAGCAAACTCTAGGAGACAGTGAAGGACAGGGAAGCCAGGCATGCTGCAGTCCGTGGGGTCGCAGAGTCCATACGACTAGGCAACTGAACAACAGCAATTAAATGCCCAAAGGTTCGCTTGACACACATTCTGTGCCTGATCCAAGTGGCACAGAGGATACGAAGGACAAAGATGGTCTTAGCCCTTGGGTCTTCCCAGCCTAGGAGGAAAGGCAAAGAAATGAATGAGTCAGTGCGAGGTGAAGCACGAGGTTCAGAGCTGCGGCCGGAATCAGTCTTCCTAAGTGCTGTGGAGACAAGAATCGCCTCCGAAGGGGACACGTGACCTGCAGCTGTATTTTATTTGGACACTATATTTTCATAGTTTAAAAAGGTAACTGCCAAGAGTTTCCAAAAGGAGCTGTCAAAGAAAAATGCAGGTTTCGAATCTCTCTTGAAACATCAGAAAGTTCTAGCCACAGTGGCCCACATCCCCCTGAAGCCCATGTGTTTGCGCAGAGCTGTGCATCAGGGGCCCCGTTCGGACAGGTCAGGTTCTCACCAGTTCACGTCCACTGCTGGCTTCCGTCTCATTAGCAGTGTGGCTCCTGCAGTGACCTGAACTTGAGATCCCCAATTCATACAAACACCAGTCCTGTGCTTGACATATAATAGGCCCTCCACCAAGGGGACTCAACATAATGTTATAACAGCAGTGATTATTATTCTCCCATTTCATTTCACTGCCCATCTCCTGTGTTTACCCCCCGAGAGTTCTGAGAACCTTCTTGTGCTCCTGAGAACTTGATGACCTCTCAGCCCTTTATTCCAGCATCACAGACACAAGGGAAATAGCTGAGCAGACCCAGCTTGCAGTGACAAGATCCCACAGGGGGAGGGACCATGGGGTCCCATGGGGGGAGCTTCATAGAGGAGCAGCGAGCACTTGTTCCATGCAGACCCTGGCAAGCAGGTCACAGCAAGGAAGTGACCACTGCAAAGACAAGAGGGCAACAGCAAAGACCCACACGTGACTTTGCAGCAGATGGGGCACAAGCCCAGCCTGGCTGGTATCTTATTCACGGTGAGTGAGTATGTTCCTAGGACAGCCAAAGATGGCTTCTTGGTTGGGTCCCATCGATCCAGACGCCTATTTTGCTTCATCTTCTCTGGTTAACCATAGTGTCCCTGGGGAACAACTCAGAGTTATGACTTTGCTACTACATTGGGTACTCTTATTCCTCCTTACCCCAACTCTCTCTCTCTATCTGGGCTTACTATGTCTATAGCCACCAAGCACTGCCAACAGCTGCTTCACTGCTGCTTTATGAATGTCAGCCCTGGGGAGTGCAGTGTCCCCTTTAGCCTTCTGTGGGTGGTATGCAGAATGAGCATTTAGAGACTTGAACTTATTGTAATATGTGTTATAGACTGAATTGCCTCCCTCCACCAGCCACCACTGCAGTTAAAATGTTGAAGCTCCAACCTTCACCACGACTGTATTTGGAGGCGAGGCCTTTAAGGAGGTTATTAAGGTTAAATGAAGTCCTTGGAAAAAGAGACGGAGACACGGGCATGGTGAGGGGCACGTGCACAGAGGAAAGGCCATGTGTGGGCATTGTGAGAAGGGGGCCATCTGCAAGCCAGGAAAAGAGGCCTCACCAGAAAGCAACCCTGGTGGCACCTTGACCTTGGATTTGCAGCCTCCAGACCTATGAGAATATCCATTTCTGTTCTTTTAGCCACCCAGCCTAAGTCAACTGCAGCCCTAGTCAACTGCAATGTGAACCAGGGAAGAATTGATAATTGGCACATCAGAATGCAAGCTCACATATGATATCGCTCAGGGTGAGGCTTAAGCTTCAGAGTTGAAGAAAAATGTTAAACACATAATAGAACTTTAAGGTATAAGAAATGGCAAAAAGTTGTAAAGTTCCAACTAATTGAAGATTAGGCAACACTGGCTGAGTGAATTGGTAGCTTTAGGATAAGGCAGCCCTTATCCCAGCTTTGGGATAAGGCTTTGCCCCAAAGATAAAAACTTCATGAATTGGAGAAAGTCAGCTTCTTTGAAGTCAGGTCCCCACTGGTCAAAAACAGGCAGCAAAACTTTGTTTTCATTTTCTCTCAATGTGTTTGCCAGTTCCACAGGCTGTGGGCATCTTAAAGACTGCTTCTGTTTTGTGCCAAACTCATGTTCCCAAGGACCCGGTCAGACCTGCCGCCAGAAGGACAGCAAGTGGGGAAGAAGGACATGGGTCTTGCCGCTTAAGAGCTGTGTGCCATTGGGAAAGTTACTCAGTCTCTCTGAAACTCAAATTCCTCATCTCTAAAATGGAGATGATAGTAGCATCTATTTTAAGGTCTTATTTTGAGAATTAAATGAAGCAGTCTCTGGAAAGTACTTGGCACACTGCTAAGAGCTAAACAAAAGTTTGTCATTATTATTAGTGCTGAAAATGTTAGTTGAATATAAGAGTGAATGAATGTTTAGTCAAATGAATAGATGAGTAGCTGGTAAATGAGTAAGTGGGTAGATGGGAGATGGATAGATGGTTGGATGGATGAATGGGTGAGTTTTTCCAATCAGTGAGTGTATTATATATTTACAGTGAATAAAATGACTGATAGATGAGTAGGTAGATGGATGATAATTGGATAGATAAACTTTTTGAATGAGGAGTGGTTAAGTAGCATGAGGGGGAGTGGGTAGATGGATGGACTGTAGCTGATTCATTTGACATCATTTGCTCCTTAGCAGAGCTGAATGTTCCCGTCTCTAAGGTAATGGGCAGAACATTAAGGATAGACAGTCAAAGTGGCCTTGAGAATAAAAATTTTAGTAACTCTGAAGTGGCAATTTGAGATAATTCTCCTTTTTCAGCGGAAAGCCTGAATATGGGTTCATCAACAACTTTCCTCTTAAGGACACAGGGATGAGAGGTTTGTTTTGTGTCGGGAGCTTTGGCAGTTTCAGAGTTCCTGGCCATTTCACTTCCCCCTCTCAGAAGCACATTTACTTCCAATCTGATAAGCAAAAACTCCTTGAATAGCAGTCAGACCTGGCCCCCAAGGTACAGCATTATTTGCAGACAGGCCCTGAGTAATCTGTCATACCTTTTTAATTACCAAATGCCACCCTGGAGATAATGAGCCTTTCTGCAGAGTCTGGGCAGGTTTCAAGTCAGACTGGCAAACTGCCAAGAGAGCATTTGCCACAGGAATTTCATCAGAGGCTCCAGTTTCTTTCAAATAATCCAGAGATTGTCTTGGCATCTGCAGAAAGGCCAGGGTCTCTGGAAGCCAGATGTTTGTGGCTTCATCCACATAGTGTCAGTGGAGTGTCAGAGCATCCAGTGGGAATGGGGCTGCAGGTTAGCTCTCACGAGCCCAGAGGGTAAGACAAGCTGTGCTCCATCATACGCACCTGTTACTCTCGGTCCTTTTCCTTCCTTCTTTCTTTTCCTTTTTTGCTTCTGTCGATGAAAAAATTAATCAGTTGATCTAAGAAAGAAACGGAAAGTTTTATTCAAGCCCAAATGAGAATTATAAACTGGGAGCAGCCTCAGAGAACTCTGAGAACTCTTCCACCTGTTAGAGGTCAAAGGATAGTTATATAAGCTTTTGAGATAAAGGGCCATACCTTAAACATTGCATTGCTGACAGTTTACACAATCTGGATCTACACACACGCGCTGAGCAGTAGGCAATGGGTCACCCTGGCCCTTCCCAAGATCCAGAAGGAAGGTTAGAGCCCCTAAAGAGTTGTCCTGTTGGTGTTAGGACAGTGTTACTCTTGATAACCGATCAGGTATTTCTGCTGACGGGGGGATGTGGTTAATACACAATGCAGATACCCAAAGGGTAGAGAGGACTCTAAAAGGCAGAGAAAAAATGTAATGTGTAAATTTCCCTTGAATACAAATTTTTATCTCACCACCCCCACTTCAGTCATTATTTACAACCACAGCTTACGAATTCCATGGCAGCTTTATTGTTCTGCGGGATACAGCTTCAACCCACACGCACAGCAGAAGCTTCGGACCTTTCTTTGAGAACTCCCATTTCTCAGTCTGAAACCGAGAAGGACCCTGTGGGGCCCTCCCAGGTACAAAAACCTTTCTGTGTCCCCCATTCCTTCTCTGTAAGAAAAAGGCTTTAGCCATCCAGGCCTTCCCTACCTTTCAAAGGGCAGTTTCAAATAGTTACTGGTTAGGGGTATGAGGAAATACAGAAATGAAGGAAAAGCAGTCAAGAAACAGTAGTGCAGTGATGGGCAGGGTCCCGTTCCCCCTCTGGGCATGTACACAACAATCTGATACATATCTCTGACTTATTCCAAAGGAACTAAGGCCCCCGCCCAGGTGGAGGGTGAGTGCAGGCTGACCACAAGCACATGGACCCCAGACTGGTTGGAACCAGAAGGTTGATGACTGAGGTTCCTGGAACACTATCCTATTACCTCACCACCAGCCGATCAAAAGAAAGCCATGTACCCTGTAGCCTTCCCCCCATATTTGCCTTTAAAAACTCTTCCCCGAAACCCATCAGGGAGTTCAGGATTTTGAGCATGAATTGCCCATACTCCTTGCTTGGCTCTGCAATAAACCTTGTCTCTGCTCCAAACTCCAACATTTAGGTCTGTCTGGCCTCACCATGTGTCGGGCACAGGAACTTGGGTTTGACAACAAACCCTCTCCATGTTCCCCTCTACATCAGAGGTTACAGCAGACTCCACCAGGGCATGGACCTGGAAGCAGGCTGAAAATGCTTCCAGTTCTCGGGGCCTCAGACTAACCCCCGAATCCCTCTGTGTCTCTGCCCTGTCTCTAACTTGGGACTAATAAACCCTTTCTCATAAGCTTGTTTTAAGAATGAAATGAAATTATGTATCTTTTGTACCTCTTTGCTCATATCAAAAACTTAACAGAAATGCTGAACTGCATGCTGCCGCTCATTCAATTTTAAAGTCTTGGGGTTACTGACTATTGTTATGGCAAGACTGACTGCTACTAACACAACAGAGATTATTGTTATTATACTGCCAATTCTTAGGAAGAGTACTGGGTCAGGGGAGTGAGAAGTGTGGAGAGTGTGATGTAAATTATTCCTCTGTGACTCAACAGTCATTGCCTGCCTCATTCTCCCATGGTCCTCTCAGGTACAAAGGCTAAATACTAATGTTTCCACTTCTCCTGCTATTAGGAGATACATGTGACAGATCTCTAGCTAGTGAGTGTCCCTGCATGCATGTTAAGTTGCTTTAATCATGTCTGACTCTTTGCAGCCCCATGGACTGTAACCTTACTAGCATGTGAGATGAGTGAAATTGTGTGGTAGTTTGAGCATTCTTTGGCATTGTCTTTCTTTGGGATTGGAAGAAAATTGACCTTTTCCAGTTCTGTGGCCACTGCTGAGTTTTCCAAATTTGCTGGCATATTGAGTGCAGCACTTTCACAGCATCATCTTTCAGGATTTGAAATAGCTCAACTGGAATTCCATCACCTCCACTAGCTTTGTTTGTAGTGATGCTTTCTAAGGCCCATTTGACTTCACATTCCAGGATGTCTGTCTCTAGG
>NW_011494901.1:947977-948841 GCF_000754665.1 Bison bison bison | reverse complement strand
TTGCCATCTCTTCTTAATATCTTCTGCTTCTGTTAGGTCCATACCATTTCTGTCCTTTATCGAGCCCTTCTTTGCATGAAATGTTCCCTTGGTATCTCTAATTTTCTTGAAGAGATCTCTAGTCTTTCCCATTCTGTTTGTTTTCCTCTACATTGATCGCTGAGGAAGGCTTTCTTATCTCTTCTTACTACTGTTTGGAACTCTGCATTCAGATGCTTATATCTTTCCTTTTCTCCTTTGCTTTTCACTTCTCTTCTTTTCACAGCTATTTGTAAGGCCTCCCCAGACAACCATTTTGCTTTTTTGCATTTCTTTTCCATGGGGATGGTCTTGATCCCTGTCTCCTGTACAATGTCACGAACCTCATTCCATAGTTCATCAGGCACTCTATCTATCAGATCTAGACCCTTAAATCTGTTTCTCACTTCTACTGTATACTCATAAGGGATTTGATTTAGGTCATACCTGAATGACTATGCCAAAGCCTTTGACTGTGTGGATCACAATAAACTGTGGAAAATTCTGAAAGAGATAGGAATACCAGACCACCTGATCTGCCTCTTGAGAAATCTGTATGCAGGTCAGGAAGCAACAGTTAGAACTGGACATGGAACAACAGACTGGTTCCAAATAGGAAAAGGAGTACATCAAGGTTGTGTATTGTCACCCTGCTTATTTAACTTATATGCAGAGTACATCATGAGAAATGCTGGGCTGGAAGAAACACAAGCTGGAATCAAGATTGTCGGGACAAATATCAATAACCTCAGATATGCAGATGATACTACCCTTATGGCAGAAAGTGAAGAGGAACTAAAAAGCCTCTTGATGAAAGTGAAAGAGGAGAGTGAAAAGGTTGGCTTA
>NW_011494901.1:935616-947877 GCF_000754665.1 Bison bison bison | reverse complement strand
ATTGAAAAGCAGAGACATTACTTTGCCAACAAAGGTCCGTCTAGTCAAGGCTATGGTTTTTCCAGTGGTCATGTATGGATGTGAGAGTTGGACTGTGAAGAAGGCTGAGCGCCAAAGAATTGATGCTTTTGAACTGTGGTGTTGGTGAAGACTCTTGAGAGTCCTTTGGACTCCAAGGAGATCCAACCTGTCCATTCTGAAGGAGATCAACCCTGGGATTTCTTTGGAAGGAATGATGCTAAAGCTGAAACTCCAGTACTTTGGCCACCTCATGCGAAGAGTTGACTCATTGGAAAAGACCCTGATGCTGGGAGGGATTGGGGGCAGGAGGAGAAGGGGACAACAGAAGATGAGATGGCTGGATGGCATCACTGAGTCGATGGACGTGAGTCTGAGTGAACTCTGGGAGTTGGTGATGGACAGGGAGGCCTGGCATGCTGCGATTCTTGGGGTCACAAAGAGTCGGACACGACTGAGCGACTGAACTGAACTGAACTGGACTGTAACCTGCCAGGCTCCTCTGTTCATGAGACTCTTCAAGCAAGAATACTGGAGTGGGTTGCCATGCCCTCCTCCAGGGGGATCTTCCCAATCCAGGGATTAAACCCACATCTCTTAGGTTTCCTGCATTGGCAACCAGGTTCTTTACCAATAGTGCCACCTGGGAAACCCCTGGCCAGTGAGACATGAGCATTAATCTGCTGGTTAGTTTCAGGGAAGGTTGTTGCTTTCCACATCAAAGGAACACACATAAGAAATGTGCCCTGATCATCAGGTCTCATGGTTCCCATTTCTGGTCCTCCCCGCAAAAGGAATGCACAAGGGGGACTCAGGGTGTTCCCCGACACCCCTGCCTACAGATGATCCATGGCATTGTAATGATGCTTTATGCAGATATGCCCAATCAGAGTGGCCCAAACTCTTAAGGCTAGCAAAATATCTTGGGAGTTTAAGCCTCTATTGATTTAAAGTCTTGCCAAGTGCTTGAATTTTACAAAAAAAAAAAAAAAAAAACCTTGACATTTTGGCTGCCTGAATGCAGGCTGAGCAGTATCCACTGTGTCTGACCCTGAAAGCCTTTTTCTCTATGAGTGGCTTCAGCCTTGAGAATCTCCCAGAGATAGCCAGGCCTGGGGAGGCATCTCCTTTAGGCTTTGGGAGTTTTGTTTATCATTTTATTTATTATTCATTTTTAACAAACGAGTATATGACTTCCTTTTACCTCACTTTAAAGAGCTCTTTTCTGTTCTTTAAATAACCTGTATGTGCTAATCAGTAACTCATAAAGAAAATGAAATAGTGTGAAATTAGGCAGAGTGAATTATTCATGGCTGTGATTTCTGCTGTCACCTTCCAATGGCATCTCCATTTGAAAGAAAGAAAAAAAAAATAACGAAGAGAGTGAAAAATTCCCCCTTTGTCTCTTTCCCTCAATATAAGCCCATTTACTCTTGTGGTTGAACTTGTGCAACGGTAGCTGAGCAAAATAATGATTACAATAATTACAGTCATCATCTTAGCCAGTGGGGTTTGGTTTTGTTTCTGTTAGTAAAAAGAAAAAAAAATGGTAGTATGTCTCCTAATTTTTCATTTGTATTTATGTGACAAGTGCTTATTGAAAATTCTACTGTGTAGTAATTCCTGATGTTTTTGGAGGACTTAACCCAGGCAGCATTCCCTCCAGGAAGCCTCTGTTTGGATCATGTCCCCTTGCCAGCCTCAACCCCAGTCGGGATGACAACCGCTCAGGACTCTTATTATGCAACCTTTGTGTTCCCAGATCTGCCCCACTCACAGGGACAGGAAGGGGCCATCAGGGACCTGCGTGAGAACACGGACCCTTTAGACGATCCTACAGCCTGTCATGCTCCACCCTGGCTTCATCAACCTTCAGACAACCTTTGTGTTTCCCCGGAAGACTTCCCCAGAGCAAGAAAAGATGCTGAGTGGCTGGCAAGTGAACTTGGTCTACTTAGAATTCCATCCTATAAATAAATATCCTGAACTGGTTTCTGACTCAAATATTATTCTCTTAGGGGTTTGGGTATTTTAAATTGGTCCCTGAGGCCAATTAGCTCTAAGTCACTTCCAAGATCCATCTATTCATTCATTCTTCCATCTGACACACTTTATTGAATACACTTTCTGTGCCAACTACTAATCTGCAGATTCAGTGGAGAAACAAACAGGTGCATTTCCTTCCTTGGATGATTTACATCGTTGTGGGGAACATAGGCAATAAACAGAAAACCAATAGACTTTAGAATAAAATGTTGGGTGATGATGAAGTGAAACTTGTATGTAGGAGTCAAGTGTACTGTAAAACACCCTATAACACATAGGATAACCCTCACAACAAAGGACCTTCTAGCCCACAGTATCAAAATGTCAAAAGCTCAGGCTGAGAAACCCTGCTTTGGAGACATTTGCCATCATGACCTAGACCTGAATCAGAACATCAAGAAGGCGTGGAGTGTTTGGATGGAGAAGCAGGTCTGAACTAAAAGGCTCTTAGTTTGTGTACTGTGTACAGCCTAGGGCCACAGAACCAGATCAAGACTGGGATGAGATCAAAGTAGGATTCAAACTTCACTTCTGTGACAGGTTATCTAACCTCTGTGCCTCTCATTTTCTCATCTGTAAAATGGAGCTAATGATGTCTAACATCAGAGATTTTTGATGGAGTAGGATAGATAATAGAGTGCACAATCAATAAGGGGAAGATAAAATTCTTTTCCTTTTTCTTTTTAAAAATTGTGGCACACTGCACTCCTCCACTACTTAATACATAATTCACCCTCCTGACAATTTCTAAGTGCACAGAACAAGACTGACAACCACAGGCACATTGCTGTGTAGTAGATTCCAGAACCCACCAGCCTACCACTATGTCCACCAAACAACTCCCCATCTCTCCTTCCCCCAGCTCCTGGATTCACCATCGTACTTCTGCAGATGGTGACTGTAGCCATGAAATTAAAAGACGCTTACTCCTCGGAAGAAAAGTTATGACCAACCTAGATAGCACATTGAAAAGCAGAGACATTACTTTGCCAACAAAGGTCCGTCTAGTCAAGGCTATGGTTTTTCCAGTGGTCATGTATGGATGTGAGAGTTGGACTGTGAAGAAGGCTGAGCGCCAAAGAATTGATGCTTTTGAACTGTGGTGTTGGAGAAGACTCTTGACAATCCCTTGGACTGTAAGGAGATCCAACCAGTCCATTCTGAAGGAGATCAACCCTGGGATTTCTTTGGAAGGAATGATGCTAAAGCTGAAACTCCAGTACTTTGGCCACCTCATGCGAAGAGTTGACTCATTGGAAAAGACCCTGATGCTGGGAGGGATTGGGGGCAGGAGGAGAAGGGGACGCCAGAGGATGAGATGGCTGGATGGCATCACTGAGTCGATGGATGTGAGTCTGAGTGAACTCCAGGACTTGGTGATGGACAGGGAGGCCTGGTGTGTTGCAATTCATGGGGTCGCAAAGAGTCAGACATGACTGAGCGACTGAACTGAACTGAACTGAACTTCCAGTCTCTGTGAGTGTGACTACTTTAGATTCCACATGAAAGTGGAATCATGTAGCATTTACCTTTTGTGACCTGCTTATTTGACTTAATATAATGGCCTCAAGGTTCATCCTGGAGAAGGAAATAGCAAACCACTCCAGTATTCTTGCCTGGAAAATCCCATGGACGGGGGAGCCTATCAGGCTACAGTCCATGGGGTTGCAAAGAGTTGGACACGACTGAGCGACTTCACAAGGTTCATCCATGTTGTATATAGCAGAGTTTCCTCCTTTTTTGTGGCTGAATAATATCCATGACATATAAATATCATGTTTTTTAATTCATTCATCCATCAACTGACAATTAGATTTCAGCTACCTCTTGGCTATTGTGAATAATGCTGCTATGAACATGATTGTGCAAATATCTCTTTGAGATCCTGTTTTCAATTCTTTGGGATACCTAGACATGAGATTGCTAGATTATATGGGAGTTCTATTTTAAAAATTTTGAGGAATGTACATACCATTTTTCGTAGCAGCTGCACCATTTACATTCCTACCAACTTGTATACCAACAGCATGCAGGTCTCTAAGCTCTCCACATTCTCTTCAACCATTATTTTTCTCTATAATTTTGATAGTGGTCATCCGAATGGGTATGAGGTGACATGTCAATGTGGTTTTCAGTTGCATTTCTCTAATAGTTGGTGATGTTGCGCATCCTTTTGTATGCTTGTTGGTCATTCTCATATCTTATTTGGAAAATTGTCCATTTTGAATAGTTATCTGGTTTTTGTTCGTTTGTTTACATTTTGATTTTTTTTTTGTACTGGATTTCAGGATTTCTTATGTATTGTGAATATTAACCCCTTCTCTGATATATGATTTGTAAACATTTTGTAGGTTGCCTTTTCACACTGTTATTTCCAATGCCATGCAGGAAATTTTAAGCTTGATGTAGCTCCAGCTGTCTATTTTTGCTTTTGTCGCAGGTGTTTTTCATGTCATATCCAAGAAATCACTGCTAAATTGAGAGCCAAAAGCTTTACCCTTATGTTTTCTTCTAGCGATTTTATACTTTCAGGTCTTACATTTAGATCTTTAATTCAATTTGAGTTAATTTTTGTATGTGGTATAAAATAATTATCCAACTTCTTTCTTTTGCATGTGAATATCCAACTTTTCCAACACTACTTGTTGAAGAGATTGTCCTTCTCTCACTGTATTGTCTTAGAACCCTTGTCAAAGGAAGATCATTTGACTATACACACAAGGGTTTATTTCTGGCTTCTCTATCCTCTTATGTTGGCTTATATGTTTTCCTTTATGCTAGTACTATACTGTTTGACCACTACAGCTTTATCATATGAAAAAGCTATCATATCATATCATGTGATATTTCATGTCATCATTCGAAATGAGAAAATGTGAGGTCTCCAGTTTAGTTCTTACTCAGGATTGTTTTGGCTATTTGAGATTCTTTGAGATTTCATATGAATTTTAAAAAACTTTTTATATTTCTGGAAAAAAATGCCATTCAGGTTTTGGTATGGTGTTTAGACCACAGATTACTTGGGTAGTATGAACATTTTAATAATATTATGTCTTCCAGTGTATGAACACAGGGCGCCTTTCCATGTGTTGGTTTTAACTTCTTTCAGCAGTGTTTTGTAATTTTCCATGTACAAATCTTTTACCTGCTTGGTTAAGTTTATTTCTATGTATTTTACTCTTTTTGATTCTATTGTAAATGGAATTATGTTCCTAATTTCATTTCAGACTATTCATTGTTAGTATCTAGAAACACAACTGATTTTTGTGCATTGATTGTTTTCCTGCAACTTTGCTGAATTCAATTTCTAGTTCTAACAGTTTGTGTGTGTGTATTTTTAGGGTTTTCTATGTTTAAGATTATCTGTGAGTAAGATAATTTTATTTCTTTGTTTCTAATTTGGATGCATTTTATTTATTTTTCTTGCTTAATTGCTCCAGTAGGACTTCTAGTACTATGTTGAATAGAATAATGAGAATGGGCATCCTTGCTTTGTTCCTGATCCTAGAGGAAAATCTTTCGGTTTTTCACCATAATGTTAGCTATGGGTTTTATTATGCTGAGATATTATAATTTCCTTCTATTCCTACTTTATTGAGTTTGATTTTTTAATTATGAAAGAGTGTTAAATTTTGCCAAATGCTTTTTCTGCATCAATTGAGATGATCATGTGATTTTTATCCTTCATTCTATTAATGTGGTGTATTATGTTCGTTTTTGTGTGTTGAACTATTCTTGCATCCCATGGATAATTCCCACTTAGTGGTCATATTATATAATCCTTCTCATGTGCCGTCAAATTCAGTTTGCTTGTGTTTTGTTGAGGATGCTTGCATTGGTACTCATCAAGGGTATTGGTCTGAAGTATCTTTGTCTGGCTTTGGTATCAGGGTAATGTCTTCATAAAATGAGTTTGGAAGTGTTCCCACCTTTTCTTTGGAAGAGTTTGAAAGGATCCGTGTTATTTCCTCTTTAAATGCTTCATAGAATTCACCAGTGAAATCACCAGGTATTAGGCTTTTCTTTCTTAAGGGATGCTTTTTATTTTAACTCAATCTCCTTATAGTTACAGTTCTGTTCAGATGTTTTGTTTCTTCATGATTCAGTTTTGGTAGGTTGTGTATTTCTAGAAATTTAGTAATGTCTTATGGATTATCCTATTTTTTATTATAGCTATTCATTTATTAACCTTTTTATTTCTGTGGCATCCATTGTAATGTCACGTTTACCATTTCTGACTTCAGTTATTTGCATCTTCTACTTTTTAGTTAATTTTGCTAAGGGTTCATTGATTTGGTTTACCTCTTCAGAAAACTGACTTTGTGTTCATTGACTTTTTTTCTGTTGTTTTTCTATTCTCTGTTTATTTCTGCTCCAGTCTTCATTTTATTTCATCTGTTAACTTTGGATTTAGTTTTTCTTCCTAGTTTATTTAGTTCCTTGAAGTATAAAGTTAGGTTGTTATTTGAAATCCTTCTTTTTTGAATGTAAATATTGCTATAAACTTCCCTGCAGTATAATACTACCTTTGTTGCATCCCATATTTTGTTTGTTTTTTTTTTAATCTTGTTTGTCTCAAGACATTTCCTATTTTTCCTGGTTGTTTCTCCTTTGACCAATTGGTTGTTCAAGAGTGTTTTAATTTCTACATATTTAAAAAATTTTTCAGTTTTCATTCTGCTGAATGAAAACTTTCATTCTATTGTGGTTGAAAAGTGGAGTTATTATTAATAAGTCAGAACTTATTAGAAATATTTCATTGAAACCTCAGGGTCTAGATTTACTAAAACCTAGGGAGAATATGGACGGAGGAGCCTGGTAGGCTGCAGTCCATGGGGTCGCTAAGAGTCAGACACGACTGAGCGACTTCACTTTCACTTTTCACTTTCATGCCTTGGAGAAGGAAATGTCAACCCACTCCAGTACTCTTGCCTGGAGGATCCCATGGATGGAGGAGCCTGGTGGGCTGCAGTCCATGGGGTCGCTAAGAGTTGGACATGACTGAGCGACTTCACTTTCACTTTTCACTTTCATGCATTGGAGAAGGAAATGGCAACCCACTCCAGTGTTCTTGCCTGGAGAATCCCAGGGACGGGGGAGCTTGGTGGGCTGCTGTCTATGGGGTCACACAGAGTCAGACATGACTGAAGCCACTTCACAGCAGCAGCAGGGAGGATAGTAACTAGAAATGACTTGGGAAGTATTTACTATAAATAAATATAGATGTGTGGCATGCTTTTAACACACTCTTTTATATGCCTTATATACTGTTTCATTATTTAATGATTTTGCTTTTTATTGTGTATTTGTTTTTATTCATGTAAGGATAGAGTGTTCTATTAGGTCTTTTCCTAACCTTACCTGAAGTCTGCTTTTCAGGGCTGAGTGTCTCCCTTCTGGGTTCTCATTCTGTAGGGCATTCCATTCCCTCTCTATGTCAGGCCTGGTACCACTCACTGAAACTACAGAGAGGAGCTAGTCATTATACCTGCACTTAAAAGGCTTTCAACGTTTACAAATAATGTGGAAATGGGACAAGTAGAACATTCAGAAAGGCAACCTACTGTGTTACACATATTTTTAAAATGTCAGCTCATTTAATATCATGATATCCTATAAAATGGGGGATTCTCGCCAATGAGTAGTTGAGAAAACAAACTCAGAAGGGATAAGTGACTTGAACAGGGTCACTCAGCCAGGAAGTAGCAGAATTGAGACTTGACCAGGCCCATCTGATTCCAAAGCCAACACCTTTACAACTGTATTGCCATTCTGGAATGGCTCCAGAAAAAATTAGTTCATATACAAATTGAGTGAAAACATATCTTTATGAATTTCAGATAAGGCTGAACAACAACAACAGTCCTCCCCTCCCCTTACACACACACAAATTAATTCTTGTCATCTCTGGAGAACAGAGTAACTCTTTTTCCACAGTCTTTATTTAAAATATGATGGAACCATTATTGACATCTGCTTAGAACTTTCCTGAAATTAGTAAATTCTTTATTGAGATCTGGAGGGAATATACTTTAGAAGTCAGAATAGCTAGGCTAAAAAAATATTATGAATCCATTTCATTGCACAAATGGTATGCTCCTGCTGTGTATGTTAATATTTCCACAAGAGTCTTCAAAAGAATTAAGAGCACATCGCATGCTGTGTTGCATGCAGGACCACAAGTAGTACAGAGAATTCAACCTTGAGAAAGGTTGGAAATGATTCTTGTGGTTGGAAATGAGCTCCAGACAGTTTATCCAGCCTCCTGTCCACTGTAAGAAGCCTCTCTGCAGCGTTCTTAATGAATGGCTCTTGAGACTCTGCTTGAATACTTCTAGGAAGAGGAAACTCACAACCTATCAAAGGACCCAGTTCCATTGTTGAATAATTTATTTGCTAGAGAGTCTCCCTGAAAAGGCACGGGACTAGAAATCAGATGAATCTAGTCCTAGTTCTAAAACTTAGTAGCTTAATGACCTATGTGAGGCAAGGCAATTCAGTTAATTACAATCCTTCCTCCCTCATGGCCTCAGTCCAGGTCAGTTCAGTCACTCAGTCACGTCCTACTCTTTGCAACCCCCATGGACTGTAGCAGGTCAGGCTTCCCTGTCCATCACCAACTCCTGGAGCTTGCTCAAACTCATGTCCATCAAGTTGGTGACGCCATCCAACCATCTCATCCTTTGATGGCCCCAAGGGCATGGCAACATAGCTACTTATCCCCCCCATTTAGTCTTCTCCAGGCCAATATCCATTCACATTTTAAATTTCCTCTTATACAATCCCATTATAGGCTGAATGTTTGTTTCTTTAAAATTCACATGTTGAAGTCCTAACTCCCATGGAAAGGTATTCAGAGGTGTGGCCTTTGGGAGATAATTAGGTTTAGATGAGATCATGAGGGTGGGGTCCTCAGGATGAGATAGTGTTCATAATAAGAGACACCAGAGAGCTTGTTTTCTCTCTTTCCCTCTGTCATGTGAGGACACAGCTAGAAGGTGGCTATCCACAATCCAGGAAGAAGGTTCTCACCAAGGAACCAAATCTGTTCATCTCCTTGATCTTAGACATTCAGTCTCCAGAACTGTGAAAAATAGATCTGTTGTTTGTCAGTCTATTTTGTTATAGTATCCTGAGATGACTAAGAAAGGTCCCTTTAGATCTCTAAAGAAATACACCAATGGAAGATGTTCCCCTTAAAAGCAGATTCCTCTAGCTTCCTAGAGATACAGTTTCCCCAAGTCAATAAGTAACTCTTCCCAACAATCAGTATAAGCAGATTTATTCCCTCATTCCAGCCTCTTGGATGTACTCAAAGCCACTTCCAGTACATTATGTACACCTCAACCATAGTCTGCTTTTGTCCTGTAATAATAATTATAAATATTAGTTTATCATCTACTCATATAGGCTAGATGTTGTTCATAGAGTTTCTTAACTAATCATCATGACGATTTAGCAAGGTGGTAAAACAGACATGGTTTGCTTGATGAGCACCCCCTTCATTTGATGAACTGACTTACACCTATCCTGACTGGTGTAGATGAATCTGGTGCAGTGCTTTATCCCTCCCTGACCTCGGTCACAGAAGAGGACGTGTAACCATGGGGCAGCAGTTAACTTTGTCCTCCATTCGCTACATGAATGCTTCAAGCAGATTCAGTCTCCTACCAGAAACAACTAGAAACCTGGACAGAATACATGAAACAATTTTCAGCCATTAGAATCAGGTAGGGCATTTTAAGCTTGGTTCCCCATATTGTTGTAAGATGGTTTGCCAATCTTTCCCAGGGCTAGCTGTGTTTTTATCCATGATAGAGAAAGAGGACACATCTATTCCAGCATTCCAAACCAGAGTGGGAGGGAAGCGAGTTTAATTGGACCAACTGAGGCAACAAGGCAACCACAGAGGTCTTTGCCACGGAGGATGGAGTGTGCTGATTGCCCTTAAATTAGGGGTCAGTTTCTATGGTCAGTTTCACCACAGCCCCATGGCTACATTAAGAAGACGTGGTCTCCTGAATGAAAATTAGAGAACTTAGAAAGCTACTTACATGGATAAACAGCCAACAAGTGCCCATTACAACATACAACAATAGTAGACCAGTTATATAAAGTATGGTTCATCCGCAAAATGGAATGTCTTGTAACTATTGTAAGTAATTATTATACAGATCAATTTCTGTGGGGAAATGTTCATTTTAAGCAAAAAATACAAAGATGCAAGATGTATTACATGGAAGCAGCCCTTGTTTTGTTTTTTTTTTTTTTCCTCAAAGGATGGATGGTTGGAGGGATGGATAGATAGATAGCAAAAAAATAGCTGGAAGGTTTATGCCCAAATATTAACAGAATTATTTCCAAATGGTAGAAATTTATATGTTTTAAAATTTTCCTCTTTCTTCTTAATTTATTTTTCCATAATGAACATTTGTTACCTATGAACTGAATAATACTAAAAAGAAAAAAACTTCCAAAGAAAAGTATCTTCTTTCAGGGTGATTTTTTTTTTTTTTTTGCTTTAACCAGATACTTCATTTTAACAAAGCAAATACAACCAAAATTCCCTTTCTCCTCCCAAAGGCATGGATAAATCTCAAAGCAGCATTTTGTTAGGAGAAGGCAGATGGTAGAATAATTCGAAGGTTTGAGGAGAATAAGATCGGCCATCTCCCCTCCCTCCGAGTCTTTAGTCTTAGACAAATGAAGATAAAATGGCTCAGAGGACTCTGATCAATGGAACACAGGGTATATAAACTAGTTCTTCTTGGAAGAATAAAACAAGCAGGTTGGTCAACAAGAAGCCCCTGTTTGTACTCAACTGGGAAGAAAAGACACTTCCATTCACTGGTCATCAGACAAGCCAAGGTGTACCACTGGCCAAAGCATCAGTTCAGTCTGTCCACTTTGGGTTCTGATAACAATGGTCACATTAATAGCAGCCAAAAATGAGGACCAAATACATTCCTTTCATGCCTTATTTCATTTAGTATACCCAACAATATTTGGAGGTATGTTCTATCATTTTTCCTACTTACCTCATTATAAAACTGAGGTCAGAAAAGTGAATTGACTTAACCATGGTTAAGCAGAAGCAGAGTCCAAGTTGGAACACAGAGCTGTCTGGGTTTAACACTTCTCTTTCTACTCTGCCATATCACCTTCTTGATCTTTGTATTAATTGGCAACCGAAACATGGAGCTCTTTCTCTCTGGATATAATTTGGAATAGTATTTGTATTTACTTTGAGGGGTTCAGATTGAGGTCGATGGTAATTGACTCAATTATCCAGGGTTGCCTGGAGAGGGCCTGGACCACCCACCTCCCACAGACCTGCAATGTTCTCATTCCTATGAGGACCAACAGAAAACCAAAGCTCTATGACATTATTGCTTGGACTTCTGGTAAAGCTGTTTGGGGTACATGCTTAGCACAAGGCCTAATAAGAGACTTGTACTTCTCCCAAAGCCCTAAATAAATATTATGATATTGTCATTACTCATGAACCACTTGATACAGGACCATGGAAGTAGCCATCATGCTCAGGTGTGTATAGAGTGAGCAAGCTGGTCAGTGACCACATGACAGAGGAAAAAGCAAGAGGCTGGTCCAGCCAACCCAGGGCAGCTGCAGTGAAAGAGACTTTGCACGACCTCTCCTACCCTCTAGTTTGGGCACCCCAGCTCTAGGCACTCCTGTTTAGCCTTCCTCCTTGTATGGGGGCAAGGAGAGACACGGGGGAAAAGCATCAGGGGACTCCTACTTGTCTTGGACTATTTGCATTCAACTGAGGACATAAACTGTTCCAAAAAAGGACAATTTTTGGAGCATCTCAGTGTGTATTAAGGAGTCATACTTGGTTTCCATTCCATTTTTTAAAAGTCATTCTGAAGAGAAGCCATTCCTAAATGTAATCAGATGGGCTGTTTTTGTAGGAATTCTCTCCCCGTCCTTCTCCAAGCATGAAAGCGAATGGGATCAAGTGAGCCTGACCTCTGAGAGGTTTTGGAGCCAGAAATAAGAGGGAGAGGGTGGGAAGTTTTGGGAGAATGGCATTGAAACACATGAAATGTCATGTATGAAACGAGATGCCAGTCCAGGTTCAGTGCACGATGCTGGATGCTTGGGGCTGGTGCGCTGGGACGGCCCAGGGGGATGGTATGGGGAGGGGGGAGGGAGGAGGGTTCAGGATGGGGA
>NW_011494901.1:914162-935509 GCF_000754665.1 Bison bison bison | reverse complement strand
AAAAAAAAAAAAAAAATAAACAGGGTGCTTGACCATACTGAACCATGGGAGCGGGTGCAAACATCAGCTCCATTTCCCTTCAAAGCATTTTGAATTAATTTTTAATTCACTCTCAGCCTTGTCAATTATGAGGAGATACCAGCACCAGAGGAACAGCTGCAGTGTGGCAAGCCCTAAAACAGACTTCAGAAAAGGCGAGAACGATGTTCCAGCCTTGTGATGGAGCAGCGGCCATGGGTCTTTTGGAGAAACATTTTAGCATCATTTTATATGATTGCTGCTGTTAACATCCTAACCAGTGGAGGACTTAGGGCTTCATGATAAAGTAGAACTCAGCTCATAGAAAAGAAGTGAGCTGCTAAGGATAACAGCAAGAAAAATAGAATTCTATATTGTAATGAATTCTTACTATGTGCTAAGTACTGTGATAATATGCATATGTATTCACATGTTTTTTAAAACTGTAGTAAAATCCACATAACATGAAATTTACCATTTTAGCATTTTTAATATGTGTAGTTGAGTAGTGTTAAATACATTTGTATTCATCTTGTTGTGCAACCAGTCTCCAGAAATCTTATCATCTTGCAAAACTGAAGTCTAACCATTGAAAAACAAGTCCCTATTTTCCTTCCCCCCAGCCCCTGGCAACCGCCATTCTACTTTCTCTGTGTTTGACTGCTCTAGTTACCTCAAGTAAGTGAGATCATACAATATTTGTTATTTTGAGACTGACTTATTTCATTTAGCATAGTAGCCTTGAGATTCCTCCATGGTGTAGTGTGTCAGAATTTCCTTCCCCTTTAAGACTGAATAATACTTCACTGGATGTAAATATCACATTTTGTTTAACACATTCATCTACCAATGGACACGGTTGCTTCTAGCTATTATTATTGAAGGATGTGACCATCAATGTGGGTGGACAAACTTATCTTGCAGACTTTGCTTTCAATTCTTTGGTATATATACTCAGAAGTGAAAATGCTGAATCACATGGTAATTCTATTTTTAATTTTTTGAGGAACTGCCATGCTATTTAATGTATGTACATTTTCTCACTGATTCTCATAACAACTCTGTGAGACAGAGATAGTGAGGAGGAAATAGACTTCAGGGAGATACAGCACCATTTTACAGATGAAGAAACTGAGACTCAGAAAGGGGCAGTGCCTAAGAGCTTGGGGAACCATGGTGGGATCAGATCCCATGTTTCTCTGGCTCAAGCATACTGCCCTCGACAAAAAAAAAAAAAAAAAAAGAGTCCTATTTGAGCTTCTCTTTTTATTTTTCGCTTCCCAGAATTTTATCACTATTTCAAATCTCTAACCCTTTTAGTTTAGTTCTAATCAAATTACTAAGCAAACAAGAAAGAAACTTTTATAAATAACTCAGCTGGAAGAAGGTGTACTTTTAGCTCCATATACCTAGCAATGGTGTTTGTATAGAAAGTACATTTCTGGATCTGGTTTAGGCATCAAAGAAAGAGAAATGGAAAGACTCCAGGAAAGTCCGGTAGTTCTCTCGGGACAAGAAGTTGCAAAAATAATGTCTTATAATTGAACCAGAATCGAAATTGGTAGATGGTGTGTCAGATGGTTCAGTGGAGAAGGAAAGATGGAAAATGACTGCATGTGGTACCCTTCATACCCCCACACACTAATCCTCTAAATTATGAGCTTCATCTTGTACATATGTATTATATACCCACTCCAGTGTTCTTGCCTGGAGAATCCCAGGGATGGGGAACCTGGTGGGCTGCCATCTATGGGGTCTCACAGAGTCGGACACGACTGAAGTGACTTAGCAGCAGCAGCAGCATACCCACGCACACTAATCCCCTAAATTATGAGCTTCATCTTGTAAATATATATTATTTATGTTATAGAATAGAATACATACAGTTTAACACCTCCCAGTTTAGACAAAGAGAACGTTACCAGGGCGTTTGAGATTTCAGTTTGTGCCTCCTCAGTCATACCCTTCTCCCTCCAAACACTCGGGACTACCTAAATCCCAAATTTCATATTAGTCACTCACGGATATCTCTTCATAGGTTTATTCTTATCTATGTATGCATCCCAAGTCAATATTCTACATATTGATTAGGATTTGCCAGTTTCTGACCTTTACATTGATGAACTTCTACCTGAACAGATGGAATCACAGATATTTTTCAATAGTTGATCAATATTTTGGTTTTGAGATTCATCAGTGCAACTGTGGTGCATTTTTACTGTTACATAGTATTTCATAACTTGCTTCCCCATCCCCTTGCTAATGGACACACTGGGGTGGCTTGCTTTAAATTGCTATTGTAAACAATGTAGAGATGCACATTACTCTAGGGTATATATATATATAAATGAAATTGCTATCTCCGACAGTAAGCCCGTACTAAGGCTTACGATATCTTGTCAACTTGTCAGAGAAAAATTTTTTTTATCATTCTCAATAGCCAAGATATGGAAAAAACTTGAGTCTATCAATGGATAAATGATAAAGAAGATTTTATATCTATACAGAATGTAATATTACTCAGCCAGGAGAAAGAAGGAAACCTAGAAGGGGTCTAAATAGAAAGTCACACTTAAAGAAATAGTAGAAAACTGGATGTTAAGGACTGGGGTGTGGGAGAAATAGGAAGAGGTTGATAAAAAAAAAGAAAAATCTCCAAAGAATTCATACTAATTCATACTCTTACTAGGAATATAAGTGTTTCTATTGTCTTCATGCTTTCCAATATTTAATTAATTTAATTTTTTTTGCAATGTCTGGGTATTGAATGGTTTCTTACAGCCATTTCATTTTGCATTTCACTGATTATGTAAAAGATAATCATCTTCTCATATGGTTTTTGATGCTTGTATTTCCTTACCTCTGAATTACATATTCACATTTTTTTGTCTCTCGTTCTACTAAGCAACTTGCATGTGGTGGTCCTGGTGGTGTTTTCTACTTTATGCCTCCAAGGTTTTTGTATATTCTGCACACTAAATCTTCTTAGATTTCAAATATGTTTTGCCAGTTTTTAATTTTTCTCCTCTCATTATGGTGTCTTAATGAAAGTTAAATTTATAGAAATTCTTTATGGCTTACATTTTTGTTTTACATTTAAGAATGATTTCCCTACTCCAAGTTCCTAAATTAATTTTTAAAGTTTTAAATTTTTCCTTTCACATTTAAATTTTCAGTCCATCCGAAATTGATTTTTAGAGACTCCCTGGTGTTCAGTGGTTAGAACTCAGCGCTTTCACTGACAAGGGCCCAGGTTCAATCCTTAGTCAAGGAACTAAGATCTTGCAATTTGCACAGTGTGGCCCAAAAAAGGAAACCAAAACTGATTTTTATATGATGAAGGCATATGATTTTATTTCTTCCACACAGAGAACAAACTATCCCACCACTGATTATTGAATTGTTCTGCAGTGCCATCTCTGCTGTATATCAAATTGTCATGGGTGTAGGATCCCTCCAGGTACTCAGGTCCCTGTGTTCTTTACCTCTGGTCTATTGGCCTAACCTTTTGTAACATCAAACTGTCTTGCAACCTGATTGAGCAAATCCCTCCATTTTGTTATTCTTTTGGGAAGATAACTATTTAAGTCCTTGATATTTTCATTTTAGAATCAGTCTGTTATTGTCCATGAGAAACTATGTTGGCATTTTGATAGGTAGAATATAAAATCTAAAGATTAACTTTGGGGAAATTTTATATGTATTTTTGAATATGTAGTCAAAGCTATGGTTTTTCCAGCATTCATGTATGCATGTGAGTGTTGAACCATAAAGAAGGCTGAGCACTGAAGAATTGATGTTTGAATTGTGGTGCTGGAAAACTCTTGAGAGTCCCTTGGACTGCAAGGATATCAAAGCAGTCAATCTTAAAAGAGATCAACCCTGTATATTCATTGAAAGGACTGATGCTAAAGCTGAAGCTTCAATACTTTGGCCACCTGATGCAAAGAACTGACTCATTGGAAAAGACCCTGATGCTGGGAAAGATTGGGGGCAGAAGGAGAAGGGGACAGCAGAGGATGAGATGGTTAGCACTACTGACTCAATGAACATGAATTTGAGCCAACTCCAGGAGATAGTTGAGGACAGAGAAGCCTGACTTGCTGCAGTCCATGGGGTCACAATAAGCCAGACACAACTTAGTGACTGAACAACAACAATATATATATATCTTGGTAATATTCTTTCTGCTCATAGTCTGTCTTCCCACTTATCTGAATCTTTAAAGAATTTTTTCAATAAAGACTACAAATTTTTTATATAAAGACCTGGCATATCTTTCTACAGGTTTTATACTTTTGTAACTATTATTTTTAAATTTAAAATTTCTAATTGTTGTTGGTGTATAGAAAGGCAATTGAATTTATATTTTGGTGTTAGAGCCAACAGTCTTGCTAAGAAATTTCATTAATAATTTGTATGTAAATTATTTCACGGTTTTAAGTAGACATTTATATTATCCATGGGTAATTACAGTTTTTTCTTTTTCTTTTTTTTTTAATTTTATTTTATTTTTAAACTTTACATAATTGTATTAGTTTTGCCAAATATCAAAATGAATCCGCCACAGGTATACATGTGTTGCCCATCCTGAACCCTCCTCCCTCCTCCCTCCCCATACCATCCCTCTGGGTCGTCCCAGTGCACTAGCCCCAAGCATCCAGTATCGTGCATCGAACCTGGACTGGCAACTCGTTTCTTACATGATATTTTACATGTTTCAACGTCATTCTCCCAAATCTTCCCACCCTCTCCCTCTCTTTCTGTTACTCACAGCTCTCATTTCTTTTCCTCCAGCATAAGAGTATTAGTGGAGACAGAAACCTTCATTGTGTTCAGTTCAGTTCAGTTCAGTGACTCAGTTGTGTCTGACTCTTTGCAACCCCACGGACTGCAGCACGCCAGGCCACCCTGTCCATCAGCAACTCCTGGAGTTTACTCAAACTCATGTCCATTGAGTCAGTGATGCCATCCAACCATCTCATCCTCTGTTGTCCCCTTCTCTGTCCACCTTCAATCTTTCCCAGCATCAGGGTCTTCAAATGAGTCAGCTCTTTGCATCAGGTGGCCAAAGTATTGGAGTTTCAGCCTTGTGTTATTCCAAATAAAAAAGAAGTGCTTTTAAGATTCACCATTGAGTAGAACATTTTCAATAGTTTTTGTTTTGTTCACCTTGTTTTCTATAAGCTCTATCAGGCAAAGGAAGTTGTCTATTCTATAAAAGCTTTGTTTTGTTGATAATCATGAAAGATGGCTAAGTCTTGTCAAATCCTTCTCTTATTTCAAACATGATGTTCAGATGATAATTTTTTTTCTCCTTTAGTCCCTTGGTCTGTTAATTTACATGTATTGGTTTTCTACTGTTGAATCAATTTTGCTCTCTTGAAATAAAGCAACTTAATTATGACATATTATCTGGTAGCTCAGAGGTTAAAGCATCTGCCTGCAATGCGGGAGACCTGGGTTCAATCCCTGGGTCCAGGTGGGAAGATCCCCTGGAGAAGGAAATGGCAACCCACTCCAGTATTCTTGCGTGGAGAATCCCATGGCCGGAAGAGCCTGGTGGGCTACAGTCCATGGGGTCACAAAGAGTCAGACATGACTGAGAGACTTCACTCATTTTCTTTCACTGTCATCTTTTTATCCATTGTTGCATTTGGTTTTCTAATATGTGGTTTAGGAATTTTACAATTATGTTCTTGAATAAGATGGATCCATATTTTGTCTTTAAACATTGTCCTTGTCTAATATAGTTAGATATCAAGTGTGTAGTTACTACAGAACGTGAGCTGGGGATTTTTCTTCTTTTCTCTAAATTTGTGTGAAGTTAGAAATGATCTATTTCTTCAATTTTAAGTAGAATTTTGTGCTTTACTTATGAGAAAACCAATTTAACTTCACTATTAACTCTCATAATAGGTAATGGACCACTCAGGTTTTCTATTTTTCTTGAATCCTAATAATTCATATTTTTCTAGTATTTATCCATTATGCCTATTTTAAAATTTAGGGTCTCATTTTTAAATTTGCTGATGAATCTGCAGTTTTTTATTGTTTTTAAAATTTGAGTCTTCTTATTTGAGACTTGTCAATATTGCTAGAAATTTGTTAATTTTCTTAGAGTTTTCAAAAAAACCAACTTTGGTTTTTATTATACCTCTTCATCTTTATTTCCCCTCTTATTTTATTTGATGTTAGCTTTTATTTTTATATTCCTTTCTAATTGCTTTGAGTTTATTTGCTTGTGCAAATAAACTTAAGTTGGACCCTTAGCTCATTTTTCTCCCATCTCATTTTCTTCTTTTCTAATACAATCATTTAAAGCTATAAAATTCTTTCTAAACAGCAATTTAATGGCATCCCACATTTTGTAACAGCATTTTTATTATCACTCGGTTCTAAGTATTTTTAAAATTTTATTCACAAACTTGTCTTTAAATTTTGAGTTATTAAGAAGCTTGTTTTTCAATTCTAAATGTCCCTGGGTCTTATTCTGTAGGCCAAGGATGTCAAATTCTAGTACATGTGCTGTCCCTTTCCCCTGTCACACCTGCATCTGACATCAGGAACTGACCCTAACACCATTCCCAGCAAGCCCAGAACGCTTCCCACATAGCACTCCAGGCAGCCACAGCCGATCAATCGGAGAGGAAACATTAAAAATGGGCAGAAGACCTAAAGAGACACTTCTCCAAAGGAGACACAGAGATGGCCAATAAACACATTAAAAGATGCTCAGTATCACTAATTATAAGAGAAGTGCAAATCAAAGCTATAATGAGGTATCACCTCACACCAGTCAGAATGGCCATCATTAAAAAGTCTACAAACAATAAATGCTGGAGAGGATGTGGAGAAAAGGGAACCCTCTAGCATTGTTGTTGGGAATGTAAACTGATAACACCCACCATGGAGAACAGTACAGAGATTCTTTAAAGATCTAGGAATGAAACTACCATACGACCCAGCAATCCCACTACTGGGCATATACCCTGAGAAAATCGCAATTGAAAAAGACACACGCACCCCAATCATAGCAGCACTATTTACAATACCTAGGACATGGAAGCAACCTAGATGTCCATCAAAAGATGAATGGATACAGAAGATGTGATATACACACACATATATAGTTATGGGTATATAGATATGTATACAGATATATACACATTTACATATATACACAATGGAATATTACTCAGCCATAATAAAGAACGAATTTGAGTCAGTTCTATTGAGGTGGATAATCTAGAGCCTGTTACACAGATCAAAGTAAGTCAGAAAGGAAAAAACAAATATCATATATTAACGCATATATAGGGCTGTTGCTGCTGCTACTAAGTCACTTTAGTCGTGTCCGACTCTGTGCGACCCCATAGACGGCAGCCCACCAGGCTCCCCCGTCCCTGGGATTCTCCAGGCAAGAACACTGGAGTGGGTTGCCATTGCCTTCTCCAATGCAGGAAAGTGAAGTCGCTCAGTCGTGTCCGACTCTGAGCGACCCCGTAGACTGCAACCTACCAGGCTCCTCCGTCCATGGGATTTTCCAGGCAAGAGTACTGGAGTGGGGTGCCATTGCCTCCTCTGACATATAGGGAATCTAGAAAAATGGTATTGATGAACCCATTTGCAGGGCAGGAGTGAAGACGCAGATATAGAGAATGGACTTATGGACATAGTCAGGGAAGGAAAGAATGGAACAAATGCAGAAAGCAGCATCAACATATATACACTACCATATATAAAATAGCTAATAAGAAGTAGCTCTATAACACAGGGAGCCCAGCCTGGTGCTCTGTGATGACCTAGAGGGGTGGGATAAGGGGAAGGGAGGGAAGCTCAAGAGAGAGTTGATATATGTATAATTATGGCTGATTTGCATCAGGGCAAAGGCAAACAGAGTTTTGCCAAGAGAATGCACTCATCATAGCAAACACCCTATTCCAATGAAACAAGAAAAGACTCTATACATGGACATCACCAAGTGGTCAATACCAAAATCAGATTGATTATATTCTTTGCTGCCAAAGATGGAAAGGCTCTATACAGTGGGCAAAAGCAAGACTGGGAGCTGACTGCAGCTCAGATCATGAACTCCTTATTGCAAAATTCAGACTTAAATTGAACAAAGAAAGGAAAACCACTAGACTATTCAGGTGTGATCTAAATCAAATATCTTACAATTATACAGTGGAAGTGATAAACAGATTCAAGGGATTAGATCTGATATAGTGCCTGAAGAACTATGGATAGGGGTTTGTGACATTGTACAGGAGGCAGAAATCAAGACCATCCTCAAGAAAAAGAAATGTAAAAAGGCAAAATGGTTGTGTGAGGAGGCCTTGCAAATAGCTTAGAAAAGAAGAGAAGTGAAAGGCAAAGAAGAAAAGGAAAGATACACCCCTCTGAATGCAGAGTTCCAAACAAAAGCAAGGAGAGAGAAGAAAGCCTTCCTCAGAGATCTATGCAAAGAAATAGAGGAAAACAATAGAATGGGAAAGACTAGAGATCTCTTCAAGAGAATTAGAAATACCAAGGGAATATTTCATGCAGAGATGGGCACAATGAAGGACAGAAATGGTATGGACCTAACAGAAGCAGAAGATATTAACAAGAGGTGGCAAGAATACACAGAAGGACTATACAAAAATAACCTTCATAACCCAGATAACCACAGTGGTGTGATCACTCACCTAGAGCCAGACATCCTGGAATGTAAAGCCATCACTATGAACAAAGCCAGTGGAGGCAATGGAATTCCAGTAGAGCTATTTCAAATCCTAGAAGATGATGCTGTGAAAGTGCTGCACTCAATATGCCAGCAAACTTGGAAAACTCAGCAGTGGCCACAGGACTGGAAAAGGTCAATTTTCATTCCAATCCCAAGAAAGGCAAGGCCAAAGAATGCTCAAACTACCACACAATTGTACTCATCTCACACACTAGCAAAGTAATGCTCAAAATTCTCCAAGCCAGGCTTAACAGTAAGTGACCCGTGAACTTCCAGATGTTCAAGCTGGATTTAGAAAAGGCAGAGGAAACAGAGATCAAATTGCCAACATCTGCTGGATCATCGAAAAATCAAGAGAGTTGCCGAAAAATATCTACTTCTCCTTTATTGACTATGCCAAAGCTTTTGGCTGTATGGATCACAACAAACTGTAGAAAATTCTTCAAGAGATGGGAATACCAGATCACTTAATATGCAGAAGAAAAATCTGAGAAATCTGAATGTTGGTCAAGAAACAACAGTTAGAACTGGACATGGAACAACAGACTGGTTCCAAATTGGGAAAGGAGTACATCAAAGCTGCATATTGTCACCCTGCTTATTCAACTTATATGCAGAGTACATCATGTGAAATGCTGGGCTGGATGAGGCATAAGCTGGAATCAAGATTGCTGGGAGAAACATCAGTAACCTCAGATATGCAGATGATACCACCCTTATGGCAGAAAGTGAAGAGGAACTCAAAAGCCTCTTGATTAAAGTGAAAGAAGACAGTGGAAAAAGCTGGCTTAAAGCTCAACATTCGTAAAACAAAGATCATGGCATCCAGCCCCATCATTTCATGGCAAATAGTTAGGGAAACAGTGAGAGACTTAATTTTGGGGGGGCTCCAAAATCACTGCAGATGGTGACTACAGCCATGAAATTAAAAGATGATTACTCCTTGGAAGAAAAGCTAAGACAAACCTAGACAGCATACTAAAAAGCAGAGACATTACTTTGCCAACAAAGGTCTGTCTGGTCAAGGCTATGGTTTTTCTCAATAGTCATGTATGCATGTGAGAGCTGGACTATAAAGAAAGCTGAGCACTGAAAAATTGATGCTTTTGAACTGCAATGTTGGAGAAGACTCTTTAGAGTCCCTTGGACTGCAAGGAGATCCAACCAGTCAATCCTAAAGGAAATCAGTCCAGAATATTCATTGGAAGGACTGATGCTGAAGCTGAAGCTCCAATAATTTGGCCACCTTATGCGAAGAACTGACTCCTTGGAAAAGACCATGAGGCTGGGAAAGATTGAAGGCGGGAGGAGAAGGGGACAAGAGGGTGAGATGGTTGGATGGCATCACTGACTGGATGGACATGAGTTTGAGCAAGCTCCAGGAGTTGGTGATGGACAGGGAAGCCTGGTGTGCTGCAGTCCATGGGGTCACAAAGAGTCGGACATGACTGAATGACTGAACTGAACTGAACTGACAGCAGAAATCAACACAGCATTGTAAATCAATTTTCTTCCAACTAGAAAATTAATTTTTAAAAAAGAAAACAAACAAAAAAGATGAAAACTCTGGGACATCCCTGCTGTAGGCTGAGCAGACATTCCTACTTGTGTTACAGAAGCTGCCAGGCTTACATTTGTGCCTGAGGAAAATTACTCTGATCTAGAGACGGTGAAAAATACCAGCTTTCTCCAGCCCTAGAACATTTTATTTTCAATCCATAAGGATACAGATGTATCCATTTAACTCAAAGGGCATTTACTGAGCATTTACTATGCTTACAGCAGTGGGCTGTAAATAATAAATAAGATCATCACTGCCCTCAAGGAGTTTACAGTTGACCTAGTAATATGACGTCTTTTTCTCAAAAAACTTTGACAGGAGCATTCCTTGAGCCTGGCACTGCTTCAAACGAGGTATCTCACTTTCCAACAACTCGGAGTGAGTTGATGTTATCTGCACTTCACAGATAATGAAACAAGACTTGGAGAAATGAAACAGCTCACCCAAGGTTGCCCAGCCAGTATTTGAACTGAAATCCAAAGTCATATCGATGAGTTGGCACTGCACCATGCTGCCTCCTTGGAAAAGATTACAAGGTTTTATTACTTTTTTTTTCCCTCTCCCATTTTGTCCACATGCTCAGCAATAGAAGAGTGGAACGAGAATTGATGGATATGCAGGCAATTCGTTTCTCTGCTATGGAAAGTACATTCCATCTTCAAGCTGCCCTAAATTATATAACGGTTAGTTGCCTCAAAAAATCTTGCTTTGGGGGTTTCTTGTCTGTTTTTCTTATCTCTCCAGGATGCTTTGGCCAACCAAGCAGAATGCTTATCCTGCAATTTTAGGGCTTTGAAAAAAAAAAAAAAAAAGGTTTCTGTTGTGCTGAGTGCAATTTCCTGGGGGTCTGTGTGACAGTGACCAGGTCTTCAGAACCTTGCCTCTAATTCATAGTGCCTAAGGCAGAGAAGCAGCCAGAAGGCTGGTCTGTGCTCTGGGTAAGGTAACGAGGGCTATTCATATACATATGCTACATCACAGTTCACACAGCCCAGACACAAGTACATGATGGGCACACACAGAGTTCACATCTACTATCCTACTTCATCTTTAGTTATTAGAACAGAGATTACCATCCTCTTTTCCTCAGTAAGATGGAAGACTCAAGGAGGATACATGATTTACCCAAGGTCACACAGCCATAACTGCTAGCACTGAGATCTAACCCTTGGCTGTTGGACTCTGTCTTCTTTTGAAGCAAAGACACGTGTGTATATATATATATATGTATATACATATGCTACACTGTCTCTGCAGATGTGGGTGGAAATAGAATGGGGGGATAATGGTACCCCATAGATGTATGTTCATACACTGATGGGTTTTCCTAGATGGAAAAAAATATATTAAGCTGCACAATCACTGCTGGAGAAGACAATGGCACCCCACTCCAGTACTCCTGCCTGGAAAATCCCATGGACGGAGGAGCCTGGTAGGCTGCAGTCCATGGGGTCGCTGAGGGTCGGACACGACTGAGAGACTTCACTTTCACTTTTCACTTTCATGCATTGGAGAATGAAATGGCAACCCACTCCAGTGTTCTTGCCTGGAGAATCCCAGGGAAGGGGGAGCCTGGTGGGCTGCCATCTATGGGGTCACACAGAGTCGGACACGACTGAAGTGACTTAGCAGCAGCAGCAGCACAATCACTGCAAAAATTATGGTGATATTTGTCCTGAGTTTGGCTCTTCTGGCCCCAGACTGACACAGAAGATAGGTAGGTGCTGGATTATGCATTTGCAGCCAGCCTCCTGTTTACACTTTAAGATAGAAATACCAACAGAAACAGGTAAATCACTGGACTTTGTTTCCTGTGGACACTTTAAGATAAGAGGTATGGTAGAGACAGGTATGGTAGAGGGGGCCAAACCCTGTTTGAGTATAATATCAAAACATTGTTATTTCCCATCCTTGGGGCAAGGATGCATCTTGGGGGCTCCTTGGGGGTCAAAAAGAAAGGGGCACCACCCCACAATAGGTGATGCCAAGGCCCCCCATAGGCCTCTGGGCTGGAATTCATCTTGGAAAGAAGTTGTACACGCCTGTTGGAGAGGTCCTAGGGCAGGTCACGTGTGGAAAAAGAAACAAGATATTTGGCCAAAGTTAAACAAAGACCTGGAAGGACTGTCCTGTATAAATTATTTCACCACCCTTTAATTGCATTCCTTCCCATTAGGGAGAACACCCACACCCTTTTCTCTCTGGTGTGTATCTCTGCCTTCTCTCTTAAATGAGCATAATAGAGTTTCTCTGTGTGCTCTCCTACTTGTTCCGCCGTGTCTCTAATAACAAACTTTGTACCTGTTCTTACAGTTTTTGCCTCCTGGAGAATGCATTTTGTCTCCTTGAGAAATGCATTTTTCAAGAGCCAGAGAACTTTGCTTCTAGCCTCTAGCCCTTGCTGGTCTAGTGGTTCATCCAGGGTACCCAGATTCAAATCCTGTGTAGGAATTGAAGCAGTGTCTTCCAGCCACTGCTCACTGCTGTCTCTCTAGATCAAGACCAGTAGCCTTCACTTATCTGAGAGCGTGCTAGAAACACAAACTCTTGGGCCCTACCAAACATCCACTGCAGTTTAACAAGAGCTCAAGGTGATTTGTATATACACTAAAAGATTTCTACAAGATACCAGAAATGCTTTAATTATTTTTTCCATCTACAACGGACTCTTTACTTATATATAGACACAGTCTATAGATCTAGGCATGATCTCTATTCATGCATGCTAAGTCACTTCAGTCATGTCTGACTCTTTGCAATGTTATGGGCTGTAGCTGACCAGGCTTCTCTGTCCATGGGCATTCTCCAGGCAAGAACTCCATCTTCAGGTTGGAGTGGGTTGCCATGCCCTCCTCTAGGGGATCTTCTTGACCCAGGGATCAAATCTGTGTCTCCTGCGACTCCTTCATTGCAGGTGGATTCTTTACCACTGAGCCACTGGGGAAGCCCATCCATCTCTACATTTTCTCAAAAATACCAGCCTGTATCTTGGGAAGCTAAAGGCAAAGGAGAAAAGGAAAGATATATCCATCTGAATGCAGAGTTCCAAACAAAAGCAAGGAGAGAGAAGAAAGCCTTCCTCAGTGATCATGTAAAGAAATAAAGGAAATAATAGAATGGGAAAGACTAGAGATCTCTTCAAGAAAATTAGAGATACCAAGGGAACATTTCATGCAAAGATGGGCACAATGAAGGACAGAAATGGTATGGACCTAACAGAAGCAGAAGATATTAGCAAGAGGAGGTGGTAAGAATACACAGAAGGACTATACAAAAAAGATCTTAATGACCCAGATGACCACAGTGGTGTGATCACTCACCTAGAGCCAGACATTCTGGAATGTGAAGCCATCACTATGAACAAAGCCAGTGGAGGCAATGGAATTCCAGCGGAGCTATTTCAAATCCTAAAAGATGATGCTGTGAAAGTGCTGCACTCAATATGCCAGCAAATTTGGAAAACTCAGCAGTAGCCACAGGACTGAAAAAGGTCAGTTTTCATTCCAATCCCAAGAAAGGCAATGCCAAAGAATGTTCAAACTAGTGCACATTGCACTCATCTCACACGTTAGCAAAGTAATACTCAAAATTCTCCAAGCCAGGCTTCAACAGTACATGAACTGTGAACTTCCAGATATTCAATCTGGATTTAGAAAAGGTAGAGGAACCAGAGATCAAACTGCCAACATCTGCTGGATCATCGAAAAAGCAAGAGAGTTCCAAAAAAAATCTACTTCTGCTTTACTGACTACACGAAAGACTGACTGTGTGGATCACAACAAATTATGGAAAATCCTTGAAGAGGTGGGAATACCAGACCACCTGACCTGCCTCCTGAGAAATTTGTATGCAGGTCAAGAAGCAACAGTTAGAACCGGACATGAAATAATGGAACGGTTCCAAATTGCGAAAGGAGTACATCAAGGTTGCATATTGTCATCTTGCTTATTTAACTTATATGCAGAGTACATCATGCAAAATACTGGGCTGGATGAATCACAAGCTGGAATTAAGATGGCTTGGAGAAATATCAATAACCTCAATATGCAGATGACACCACCCTTATGGCAGAAAGCGAAGAGGAACAGAAGAGCCTCTTGATGAAAGTGAAAGAAGAGAGTGAAAAAGCTGGCTTCAAACTTAACATGCATAAAACAGAGATCATGACATCTGGTCCCATCACTTCATGGCAAATAGATGGGAAACAATGGAAACAGTGACAGACTTTATTTTCTTGGGTTCCAAAATCATTGCAGATGATCATTGTGGCCCTGAAATTAAAAGATGCTTGCTCCTTGGAAGAAAAGCTATGACCAACCTAGACAGCATATTAAAAAACAGAGAGATTACTTTGCCAACAAAGGTCCATCTAGTCAAAGCTATGGTTTTTCCAGTAATCATGTATGCATGTGAGTTGGTCATCTGAGTTGGACTATAAAGAAAGCTGAACACTGAAGAATTGATGCCTTCGAACTGTTGTGTTGGAGAAGACTTTTGAGAGTCCTTTGGACTGCAAGGAGATCCAACCAGTCAATCCTAAAAGAAATCAGTCCTGAATATTCATTAGAAGGACTGATGCTGAAGCTGAAACTCCAATACTGTGGCCACCTGATACAAAGAACTGACTTATTGGAAAAAGTCAGCTGGGAAAAATTGAAGGCAGGAGAAGAAGGGGATGACATAGAATGAGATGGTTGGATGGCATCACCAACTCGATGGATATGAGTCTGAGTAAGCTTCAGGAGTTGATGATGGACAGGGAAGCCTGGCATGCTGCAGTCCATGGGGTCGCAAAATGTTGGACATGACTGATCTTGCAAACAAAATCCCAATCCAGGTGGAGGATAATTCCAGTTAGCTAATTAGATTTATGCTATGATATTTTCTTTCTTTCTTGTGCTTTCTATCCACTTATTCATGGTTTGATTCATAGGTAGATCTGCCTCTTGTCTCTTCCTTTGATTCATCTCTCATAAGTGATGCTTCCTAAATTCAAACACAAGCATGCCCCATGGCTGCTTAAAAATCATCAGGTGCTCCTTGCTGTTTACCAAGTCAAGTCCCCACTTCCTTCGTTCCACATTCCATGACCTCTGCTGTCAGGTGCTGTTTTCCCTTTCAAATTTCTTTGTCTCCTATTTCCTACCTTAGACTGGACACTGGGTCTCCGTGGTCCCTCGTGGATCCTGGAATCACGTACATTATTTATGATACAGCGAAGCAGTCCATTCTCTGCCATCCCCTGCCCAGAAGAGGCTTTTTGTCCCTGTGCTGTCTTTCAGACCCTGTTCTAACATCTGAAGAGCCTTCCTCATCTTCTGAAGAGTCAGCTGCTCCCGGTCACATAATCCCATATACCATAAAAGTAGTTCTCAAATTTCAGTGAGTGTCAGTGTCACCTGGAGGGCTGGTTAAAACACAAGCTGTTGGGTCCACCCTAGGATTCAGCTTTAGTAGGTCTGTACAGGGAACCAGGTACAAACATTTCTAACAAGCTCCAAGTTGACCTTGATGCTGCTGGTCTGGGGTCATTACATTGAGAAACCACAGTAACTCCAAGACAGCTACCATATCATGTGGTCATGTGCTGTCTTCCCGTTCTGCCTGTGGCACAGGCCTCTGCGTTCCTGAGGCCCAGCTGTACCCACCTTTCACAGCTGTGCCCGTCCAGTGACTGGATGAGAGAGCAGGCCAGCCACCTGTTCTGAAAGAGTCGTGGCTGGAAACTTGTCTTCCTCGCTTATTATCATAATATAGGATTTCTTCACCTAAGAAAATGTATCTGAAGGGGCTATAGTGAGGCTTACAAAAGAAGAGGCACAAATTTTCTATCACATCCCTATCATATAATATGGGATTAATCAATATTAATAAAAGGAAGGAAGGAAGGAAGGAAGAGAAATCAGCTAATGCTTTGGCATCCTGGGCTGCAAGCTCAGTGCACGGGAAGTATTTTGTGGGGGCATTTATTACTGAACAAGCCCGAGTGGAATTTTACAAGCAGAGCCCAGAGCAACTTTGTGATTTGGAAACATTCAAGCACTCTAAAGCTTGTAGTCTCAGAGTCTGCAGGGAGCATCTTCCATTCTGATGAATAGCCAAGAACACACTCAGACCTCCTTAAGTAAAAACACTTGCCTAGGAAACACTTTCCAGGGGGTATTGGCCATTCCAGGTGCAAGGTAGGTTTTAACTAAAATGCTGGAGTCAGACAACAGTGCCCAGAGACTCCAGAGTCTGTGCTGAGGAGTCTGTGTTTGCTTTGGCTGGCACAGAGAGCTGGAGCTTGGAACACTCAGGGACTCAGCCAGGGGGAAAGTGGTGAGTTGAGTGGAGAGAGAGCCCTGGACCCTGCATCAAGGTGCAAACGTGAGATGTTCCACCCATTCCTCTTCTATCCATGCCTGGGATGGACCTGGTCCTCTTCCCCACCCAGTCCAGACTTCAACTCAAAACCCTTTTCAGCAGAGCCCACCAGCAGCAACTGCCAAAAAAAAAAAAAAAAAATCCAAGTCAGTACTCTATAAAACCACAAAACTGTAAAACCTGGGATGGGTGTTCTATCAGACAGGGCCATCCAATAGAACCACTGGGATGATGGACCTGCCCTGTGAGGTGCGTGGTCCAGCATGGTCTGACTGCTGGGCCCTGGAATGCAGCTGGTGTAACTGAAGACCTGAGTTTTAGTTCTGTTTCATTTCAATTAATCAAAAGTGAAATTTACATAGCCACTTTTCTTTTTTGACAGATGGACCAAAAAAAAAAAAAAAATCCACGTGGCCCCCAGGATGACTCAAGGCACCTACCACCGGTGCAGCCCACCCTTGAATCATTTACACCACTGACAGGACATTTCCAAGTCCTAATCACGGCCCACCTGTAGCAAGACCCCAAAACATTTTTATGATGATTCACAAGTTCAAAGTATGAAGCCCAGAGCATGAAAGATTTAAAACAAAACAAAACAGAAAGTGCCTTTTGAAGACAAATGGCCGTGTGATATTTCAAGGCAGAGAGAACACTGTAGAACTGTTACTTACAGAAGTGGGTTTGTAACTTCTTGGATAATTAATAATGATGATGATGATAATCATATACGTTTTCTATTGCTGTTGTAATAAATTACCATAAACTTGGTGACTTCTGTGGTGGTCCTGTGGTTAAGAATCTGTGTTTCCACTGCAGGGGGTGCAAGTTTCATCCCTGCTCAGGGAACTAAGATCCTGCATGCTGTGCAGCCAAAAAATAAAACTTAAGAAAACGATTGTTTTTTAGTTAAAAAACAAGGCTAGATTATTTTCTCAAAACTATGAAGGTCAGAAGTCCTAAACTCGAGTGGTCAGTAGAGCTGCACGCGTTCTGAAGTCTCTGGGGAAGAATCTGTTCCCATGCTTTTTTCATCTTCTAGAAGCTGCCTATATTCCTTGGCTCATGATCCCATCCTCCATCTTTAAAACTAGCAGTGTTGCACCTTCCAAGCTCTCTCTGCTTTCATCATCATATCACCTTTAAAAATATTTTTTATATATTTTATTTTTTATAATTTCAACTTTTTCTATTGGGTATAGTTGATTGACAATGTTGTGATAGTTTTAGGAGAACTGTGAAGGGGCTCAGCCATACATACACATGTATCTGATCTCCCCTAAACTTCTCTCCCATCCAGGCTGCCATATAACATTGAGCAGAATTCTTGGTACTATACAGTAAGACCTTGTTGGTTATCCATTTTAAATATAGCGGTGTGTACATATCCATCCCAAACTCCCCAACTATCCCTTCCCTGCATCCTTCCTGCACTGGCAACCAGTCTAAGTCTTCATATCATCTTTTCTGATCCTGACACTCCTGCTTCTGTCCCTCATAGGGGCTCCTGTGATTATTACACAATTACACCCAGATATCCCAGGACAGTCTCCTCAGCAAGATCCTTAACATGATCATACCTGTAAAGTCCCTTTTGCAATTTAAGTGAATATATCCATAGGTTCCAAGTATTAGGATGTAGACATTTGAGTGGGGGCATCGTTCAGCCTACAACAAATAATAATCACAAATAGTCCTTCCCTTAATCAAACCCATTCACTGCTGAAAATGCTGGCCTGAGATTTCTTCTCATCCAGCAACCCTACAGAGTAGACCTCAGAGAATCATTGTCACACACCAAGCCACATCACAAACCTTGGTCCCTCTCTCCCAAGTTCACTCAGTTTTTCCTTTTGCCAGGTTGCCATCATGGAGAACTTCTCAAGTGCCAAGCACTAAACTGGTGCTTGTGTATCGTTTGTATCACCTCCTCTCATCACCCTGACACATGGTCACTTCTCTCCCAGTTCAGAGGTGAGGAAACCAAGGTTTGCAAGGGGGACCTGATTTACTGAGATCAGAGAATGCGGAAGGGACAGAATGGGATGGTTCTTAAGCCCCCTGCCTTTTCCCTGGACACTGAGGGTCCCATGACCACAGCCAGTGGTGGCCCCTAGTCTTAGGGCCAGGACAAATGGCCCGCCAAGGGTTCAGATACCTCAGGTGTTCCTCCTTCTTCTCAGCCAGTCTGTTGCCAAAGCAGAGGGGCTCTCCCTACCTTGCCACCAACATGTATTTATCACCTGGAATGGCTTTATATTCTACTTGCTAAATTGGATTGCTTTCAGAAAAGGCTGGGGCAGCAGATAAAAGCAGATTTTATGGCCATCCAATCAGAGGAAGCTGAATTTCATTTGAGCAGGTGAGACTGGATGTCTTTCAACTCTCTTTTTAAAACCTAGGGGAAGCACTTAGATGTTGCAGCCAATTCATCAGGCTTTAGGAGGCTTTTTTTTTATTAGTCACTTACAGCAAACATTTTCCCCTTTACAGATGGTTACCTATTGCAACAAAAATCTCCCTCTAGGCTTAATGCCAGGCTTAGTCTTGGAAATGGCAGCATCTCATTTCAAGTCAAGGAGAGAATTCACAAAGGTACCAGGGGAAGTCAAAGGAGAAAGAGGAGACTTTCCAACAAATGGTACTGGAACAATTGGATGTGGATGTCCACATGCAAAAAGATGAACTTCAACCCTCAGCTTGCACTGGATACAAAAATCAACACAGAATTGGTCATAGATTTCAATGTAAAGCCTGAAACTATAAAATATCTAGAAGAAAACTGGAGAAAATGTGACTTAGATTTAGGCAGAGATTTTTATAGAGAAGACACAAAAAGCCAAAGCCATGACAGAAAAAGAAAAATTGATAAAATGGACTTCATTAAAAAGGAAAAAAAAAAAAAAAACTTCTTCTCTATAGGAAACATGGTTAAGAAAATGAAAAGGCAAGCCACAGACTGGGAAAAAAGTATCTGCCAAACACTAATATGATAAAGGACCTGTATCCAGAATTGGTAAAGACCTGTGGGTCAGATGGTTAAGAATCTGCCTGCAAAGCAGGAGATCTGGGTTCAGTCCCTGGATTGGGAAGATCCCCTGGAGAAGGAAATGGCAACCCACTCCAGTATTCTTGCCTATAGAACTCCATGGACAGAGGAGCCTGGCAGGCTCCATGGGGTCACAAAGAGTCAGACACGACTGAACAACGAATACTAACACAAGTCAATAAAAAGGGAAATACCATTCAAAAATGGGCCTAAGATGTGGACAGATATTTATTCAAAGTAAAGATACAGATGGCAAATACCATGAAAAAATGTTTCACCATCATTAGCAATTAGGTAAATGCAACTTTAAATCACAATGAGATACTTCTGCACATCCATCAGAGTGAGAAAAGCGGACAAACAAAAGCCATCTACACGGCTATATTCTGAATGTGTCTCCTCCAGATTTCCTATTGAAATCTTAACTTCTAAAAGTGATGGTATTTGGAGGGGGGTCTTTGGGAGGTGATTAGGTCATGAGGGTGGAGCCCTCACGTATGGGATTGTTGTTGTTTACTCATTTAGTCACTAAGTCCTGTCCATCTCTAACTCTCTTGCGACCTCATGGACTGTAGCCTGCCAGGCTCCTCTGTCTTTGGTATTTCCCATGGCAAGAATACTAGAGTGGGTTGCCCTTCCCTTTTCCAGGAGATCTTCCTGACCCAGGGTTCTAACACAGATCTCCTGCATTGCAGTCAGATTCTTTACCATCTGAGCCACCGGGGAAGCCTGATGAATAGGATTAATGCCCTTAAAATGAGACAACAGAGAGCTCTCTCATCTCTACTGTTATGTGAGACCCAGTGAGAAATCTACAAACCCAGAAGAGGGCCCTCAGTTGACCATTCTGGCGCCCTGCTCACAGACTTCCAACCTCCAGAACTGTGAGCAACAAATTTTTTTGGCAATGGCAACCCACTCCAGTACTCTTACCTGGAAAATCCCATGGACGGAGGAGCCTGGAAGGCTGCAGTCCATGGGGTCGCTGAGGGTCGGACACGACTGAGCGACTTCACTTTCACTTTTCACTTTCATGCATTGGAGAATGAAATGGCAACCCACTCCAGTGTTCTTGCCTGGAGGATCCCAGGGATGGGGGAGCCTGGTGGGCTGGCGTCTATGGGGTCGCAGAGTCGGACACGACTGAAGCGACTTAGCATAGCATATGAGCTACCTAGTTTGTTGAACAGGCTGAATAGACTAAGACAAATATCAACTGTTATAAGGATGCAGAGTTTCTGGAACTCTCTATGTAGCATTGGCAGGAATGCAAAATGGTACATTCAGCCACTCTGGAAGAACCGTTTGGTGACTTTTTATATAGTTACACACACACTGTGAGATCCAGCAATCTTATTTTAGGTATTTACCCAAAAGAAATAAAAATATATGTCCACCAAAGACCAGTATGCAAATGTTTACAACAGCTTTATTTATAATCATCAGAAACAGCTGAAGTATTCTTCAGCTGATATATAAATGATATGTGTCTATACAATGGAATGCTACTAAGCATAAAAAGGGCTGAACTGCTGATATATGCAACAACAAGAATGATTCCCAAAAAGCAGTATGCTAATTGGAAAAAAAGACTCAAAAGGTTATACATAATATGAATTTAT
>NW_011494901.1:912113-914062 GCF_000754665.1 Bison bison bison | reverse complement strand
ATGAATTTATTTATATGATAATCTGGAGAAGAAAACAAATCTACAGGGACAGGAATCAGCTGACTGGGCTGGAGGCAGGGGAGAGAGGGGCTTTGATGAGAAGACTTTCCAGAGCAATAGAAGTGTTCTATATCTGGAATGTGACTGTGACGACACTATTCTAAACTTTGTCAAAGTGTGTTGAATTTACATGGAAGAAGGATACATTTTACCCTTTGGAAGTGATATCTCAATAAACCTAAGTTTGAACAAACGGAGTGAAAGAATGCAAATCCTACTCTTTCCACCTATAATAATACACGAAAGTGGTCATGGAGACGAAAATAACACCAACACAATTATTCCGACTGTAGAAATGCATACGTTAGCCCACACAATTAATATCAAGCATCATAGCCCTGCTAGAGTACAAAGCCTGTGAAATTGGATAATCTTTTTCTTATCTTCTATCACCCCCCCAAAAAGGACTTATTTTCCAAGAAGTCCTTTTTCTGCAAAAAAGATAATATTTGATATCTTTATACTCTGTTTCAATTCACAGTAGAATAGATACAGCTTACAAGAATGCTTTCAATAGAGACTATAAATAAAAAATCAGGGCTGAAGAAAATATACATCTCATGAGAAAGTAAAGAATAGGGAGGAAGTGAGGACATGGATGTACCATTCATGAGCCTCCACATGCTTACTCATTTAGCTGTGAATATCCTGACAGCCAAAGGAGATGGGAAAATTAGTAAATAATTTACACATCACATAATCAGAAACCCTCTAACTCCTCAGTGGGAGAAAATGATGTATCAGGCAGGACACACCTCTAAAGTTGTCTCAGCAACTGCCCTTATTTCTAAGTGGTTTTGATCTGGGAGTTAGCTGGGAAACCCAGGAGCAAACATGGTCCCAGCTTCTCCAGGTCTGATGCCTGCCTTTGGGGCATCATGTTGCTGATCAGATGGTCTCCTTTCCTCCAGCCAGATTGTTTCTAGGAGTAAAGTCACATGGACCTCAAAAAAGCTCTTGAAAAGATAGACTGGGTTCCAGGTTTTAGTCTTGATCCAAATACTGACTGGGCTGCTGCATGACCTTGTGCAGGATACTTAGTCTTCTGTGCCTCACTGTCCTCATCTGTAAAATGGGCATGCCCAACTTAGAAAGATTGTTGTGAAATTTTGGTTAACGGACGTGAATACTGTGTGAGAAAGGAGAGTGAGCAAAAGGATGAAGACTTTCTCCCAGAAGGGGTCCAGTATAAACAAAGTTCACTTACTGTACTTAATGAAGAAGGCAGAGGAGGGGGAGAAAAATATGGGTCTTTAATTAAATAACTGAGCTGCTGAATTAGCCAACCCAAAGAGAAAGGTCACACTTCCTGAGTTCTTAGGATGTGCAATAATAAATTTCCTTATTGCTTGAATCAGAGCCAAACATATCCTAAGTCACCTCCTGTCTGAGACCTGATAATCCTTAGCCAAATCCACTTTTCCTTCCAGCAACAGTGAAAAAAAAGAACACTCATACATAGAAGCTTATGTTAGATTTTGGAACGGGGTCCATTTTTACATAATCAGTTCAGTTCAGTTGAGTTGCTCAGTCGTGTCTGACTCTTTGCAACCCCATGAACCGCAGCACGCCAGGCCTCCCTGTCCATCACCAACTCCTGGAGTCCACCCAAACCCATGTCCATGGAGTAGGTGATACCATCCAACCATCTCATCCTCTGTCGTCCCCTTCTCCTCCTGCCCTCAATCTTTCCCAGCATCAGGGTCTTTTCCAATGAGTCAGCTCTTCGCATCAGGTAGCCAAAGTATTGGAGTTTCAGCTTCAACATCAGTCCTTCCAATGAACACCCAGGACTGATTTCTTTTAGGTTGGACTGGTTGGATCTCCTTGTAGTCCAAGGGACTCTCAAGAGTCTTCTCCAACACCACAGTTCAAAAGCATCAATTCTT
>NW_011494901.1:910268-912013 GCF_000754665.1 Bison bison bison | reverse complement strand
CAACTCTCACATCCATACATGACCACTGGAAAAACCATAGCCTTGACTAGACAGACATTTGTTGGCAAATTAATGTCTCTGCTTTTTAATATGCTGTCTAGGTTGGTCATAACTTTCCTTCCAAGGAGTAAGCATCTTTTAATTTCATGGCTGCAATCACCATCTGCAGTGATTTTGGAGCCCAGAAAAATAAAGTCAGCCACTGTTTCCACTGTTTCCCCATCTATTTGCCATGAAGTGATGGCACTGGAGGCCATGATCTTAGTTTTCTGAATGTTGAGCTTTAAGCCAACTTTTTCACTCTCCTCTTTCACTTTCATCAAGAGGCTCTTTAGTTCTTCTTCACTTTCTGGAATAACATAAGGGTGGTGCCATCTTCGTATCTGAGGTTACTGATATTTCTCCTGGCAATCTTGATTCCAGCTTGTGCTTCTTCAGCCCAGCTTTTCTCATGATGCACTCTGCATATAAGTTGAATAAGCAGGGTGACAATATACAGCCTTGACATACTTCTTTTCCTATTTGGAACCAGTCTGTTGTTCCATATCCAGTTCTAACTGTTGCTTCCTGATCTGCATACAGGCTTCTCAAAAGACAGGTCAGGTGATCTGGTATTCCCATCTCTTTCAGAATTTTCCACAGTTTATTGTGATCCACACAGTCAAAGGTTTTGGCATAGTCAATAAACCAGAAATCGATGTTTTTCTGGAACTCTTTTGCTTTTTCCATGATCCAGTGGATGTTGACAATTTGATCTCTGGTTCCTCTGCTCTCTGTAAAACCAGCTTGAGCATCTGGAAGTTCACGGTTCACATATTGCTGAAGCCTGGCTTGGAGAATTTTGAGCATTACTTTACTAGCGTGTGAGATGAGTGCAATTGTGTGGTAGTTTGAGCATTCTTTGGCATTGCCTTTCTTTTAGATTGGAATGAAAACTGACCTTTTCCTCAGTTTGGCCAACTCAGTGTGGCCACTGCTGAGTTTTCCAAATTTGCTGGCATATTGAGTGCAGCACTTTCACAGCATCATCTTTCAGGATTTGGAATAGCTCAACCGGAATTCCATCACCTCTGCTAGCTTTGTTCATAGTGATGCTTTCTAAGGCCCACTTGACTTCACATTCCAGGATGGCTGGCTCTAGGTGAGTGATCACACCATCGTGATTATCTGGGTCGTGAAGATCTTTTTTGTACAGTTCTTCTGTGTGTTATTGCCTCTTCTTCTTAATATCTTCTGCTTCTGTTAGGTCCCTACCATTTCTGTCCTTTATTGAGCTCATCTTTGCATGAAATGTTCCCTTGGTATCTCTAATTTTCTTGAAGAGATCTCTAGTCTTCCCCATTCTATTGTTTTCCTCTATTTCTTTACATTGATCACTGAGGAAAGCTTTCTTCTCTCTCCTTGCTTTTGTTTGGAACTCTGCATTCAGATGGGTGTATCTTTCCTTTTATCCTTTTCTTTTCACTTCCCTTCTTTTCACAGCTATTTGTAAGGCCTCCTCAGACAGCCATTTTGCTTTTTTTCATTTCTTTTTCTTGGGGATGGTCTTGATTTCTGTCTCCTGTACAATGTCACTAACCTCCATCCATAGTTCATCAGGCACTCTCTCTATCAGATCTAGTTCCTTAAATCGATTTCTCATTTCCACTATATAGTCATAAGGGATTTGATTTAGGTCATACCTGAATGGTCTAGTGGTTTTCTCCACTTTCTTCAATTTCAGTCTGTATTTGGCAATAGGAGTT
>NW_011494901.1:905437-910130 GCF_000754665.1 Bison bison bison | reverse complement strand
AGAATATAATCAGTCTGATTTCGGTGTTGACCATCTGGTGATGTCCATGTGTAGAGTCTTCTCTTGTGTTGTTGGAAGAGGCTGTTTGCTATGACCAGTGCATTCTCTTGGCAAAACTCTATTAGCCTTTGCCCTGCTTCATTCCGTACTCCAAGGCCAAATTTGCCTGTTACTACAGGTGTTTCTTGACTTCCTACTTTTGCATTCCAGTTCCCTATAATGAAAAGGACATCTTTTTGGGTGTTAGTTCTAGAAGGTCTTGTAGTTCCTCATAGAACGGTTCAACTTCGGCTTCTTCAGCGTTGCTGGTTGGGGCATAGACTTGGATTACCATGATATTGAATGGTTTGCCTTGGAAATGAACAGAGATTATTCTGTCATTTTTGAGATTGCATCCAAGTACTGCATTTCGGACTCTTTTGTTGACTATAATATCTACTCCATTTCTTTGAAGGGATTCCTGCCGACAGTAGCGTATATAATGGTCATCTGAGTTAAATTCACCCATTCCCATCCATCTTAGTTCACTGATTCCTAGAATGTCGATGTTTGACCACTTTGCCATCTCCTGTTTGACCACTTCTGTTTGAACACTTCCAATTTGCTTTGATTCATGGACCTAACATCCCAGGTTCCTATGCAATATTGCTCTTTACAGCATCAAGCCCTGCTTCCATCACCAGTCCCATTCACAACTGGGAGTTGTTTTTGCTTTGGCTCCATCCCTTCATTCTTTCTGGAGTTGTTTCTCCACTCATCTCCAGTAGCATATTGAGCACCTACCTACCTGGGGAGTTCATCTTACAGTGTCCTATGTTTTTGCCTTGTCATACTGTTCATGGGGTTCTCAAGGCAAGAATACTGAAGTGGTTTGCCATTCCCTTCTCCAGTGGACCACATTCTGTCAGACCTCTCCACCATGACATGGCCGTCTTGGGTGGCCCCACACGGCATGGCTTAGTTTCATTGAGTTAGACAAGGCTGTGGTCCATGTGATCAGATTGGCTAGTTGTCTGTGATTGTAGTTTCAGTCTGTCTGCCCTCTGATCCCCTCTCTCAGTGACTACTGTCTTATTTGGGTTTCTTTTACGTTGGACGTGGGGTCTCTCTTCACGGCTGCTCCAGCAAAGCGCAGCTGCTGCTCCTTACCTCGGATGCGAAGTAGCTCCTCTTGGCCACGGCCCCTGTACAAGTTGGATAAAATTAAATTTGACATAATTCCTCTTGGAAAGTGATAGTTGTCTTAGTAGGGGAAATACTTTGAGAAGTGTTTGAGGTTAGAGAGAATGTGAGGCATTTGAACTTGAGCAGAACAGAGGAGAGGGCAATATTTGTTGCTTAGATTGGCAAAAGTAGGTGAAATAAGAGGGGGAAGGAGAAGGAAGGGAGCCAGGGGATGGCCAAAAGCTAGGGACAATGTGATGTCATACCTTCACCTGGACACTTCCTTCAACTCCCCACATCTCCCCAGTCCAGTGCCGAGTACAAAAATCACAAGATGTTAATGAAAGTGGGCCACTTGTGTCAACAGCAACCAGTGACAGAGATGATTTCGGCCTCTAGGAGTTTAGAGGGTGAAATAATAACCCACAAGAAAGCAAGTGCTGGAACTTGCCTCGTGGTCCAGTGGTTCAGACTCCACACTTCCACTGCAGAGGACATAGGTTTGATCCTGGTAGGGGAATGAAGATCCCCACATGCTGCATGGAAAGGCCAAAATATTTAAAAAAAAAAAAAAAAAAGCAAGCCAGTGTATAAAGACAAAACAAAATCACAGCACGTAATTCCCCATGAATTTCCCCCCACGAATCAAGGAGACTTTTGGTTCTTATTAGACTTTAGTATCGGAGAAGGTGATGGAACCCAACTCCAGTACTCTTGCCTGGAAAATCTCATGGATGGAGGAGCCTGGTAGGCTGCAGTCCATGGGGTTGCAAAGAGTCGGACACGACTGAAATGACTTAGCAGCAGCAGACTTTAGTACTGGCGTCCGAGCACTAGAGAGCCCCAGGTTATATCTGGGTTACATGCCTATTATGTTACTATTTCTGATGCCTGTTTCTGAACCACAAATTACACTGGGCTCTCTGACCCAAACTCTTCCAAAATTTGGGCCCCTAATCCGTCGGCGGTCTTCTCTCTGAGCGCCGTCACTTTTTGTTAATCTGCCTCACACTATAGTCAATACAACCCACGTGTACCAGCCCCTTTGGGAAAAGCAAATCTTCCAATATTCTTAACCTTCCAGTGGAACTTTTCCCACCTTGCTTGCAGCTGTTTCTCTTATGCCTCCATGACATGGCTGCTCTTAGACTGTTCAGCATTTTGAAGGTTTCAATATAGCCTTTCCTAAGGAAATGCCTTCCTAGCAGAAGTTCCCAACGTGGGCATCAGACCTGCTATTTGCATAAGTAAGCAGTCCCTCGTACAGATGAAATGAGCAGTTACATATGTGCAGATCGGCCCTAATAGGTACCGTATGCTCCAATTACCCATTTTCCCAGCCCCCCGGACTGATTGGTTATTAATGCAACAGATGGAGCAATTTAGCACTAGCAAACTCCCCAAATGCCACCCTTCCCCTCCCCTTCCCAGACCCACCAGCTTTTCCTGGCATCCTCCTCATCTTTGTCATGGCAGAATAAATGCCACTCAGCAGTATCCAGCGCGTGCCCTTAGTTCCGCTGACAGTTAAATTGCGTCTCCTTAACGAGAGTGCCACTTGGGAAACCTGAACGGGCCTTCACTGTCAAGGAGACTCTCAACTGACAAAAACTGGGTTTCTAAATAGCATCCTCTGTAAAAGCTCTCCTGTTTGGAGTTCTGTCAGCTGGAAATCTTTGACGTGTGTGAAGTTTAGGGATAATTGAGGTTTGCTACGGTGACCCAGAGTTCTGGTGAGATCCGGGGTCTCTTGTGCACCATCATGGACACAACTGATAATGTTTGGCCTTCCCATGGGGGCCTCAGAGACTTGGAAACCTTTAGAGATGAAAGCAGACAGGGAAGCGGATAGGGCAGCAGGTGTAAACTGATTTACTTGGGAGCCTGGGGATCCACAGTGGTATCTTTAGTTGCGAGAAATCAGTGCAGTGAAGTTCAGAAGTAGGCTGTACTTCATATCCGGCTTTAACCAGACCTGTTCCATTTTTACTTCATGGGCTTTATCACTTATTTGGCATATGAATATGAACAAAATTTAACAGCCATAGTAAGTTGAAAAACCAGTTTACTGGTTTCAGACTTGGCCTTCCAAGATCTTTTAAGTTCTTGAAGTGATGCAGGTAAAGAAGGAGGTAGAATAGAAGCTATTTTTAAATGTTTCACAAAGCTTAAGAGAGCTTCTCCATTTACTGAATGTTCCCTGAAATGTCACACAGTGATCCCGTCCATCCCCCAGCTTCCCCCACCACCATCACAGCCGTGACTCACAGGCTCCAACACAGACCCCTTTCTCAGAATCCAGACCTGAATCTACTCTTGTCCAAACCACATCCCCTCTTGCAATCCTCAAAGCATCTCAGTCTCAGTGTGTCCAGACCCAAAGGTGTAATCTACCCCCCGTCTTCCACTGCCCCCTCAAACCGATTCCTTTTCTGTTTTTTCCCATCTCAACACAGCAATTTCCTCTACTGAGCTGCCTACAACAGAACCACAAAAATCACCCTCAGCAATGCTCTCTTCCTTTCCTGGTGTGTCTAGACCATCACCAAGTCCTGTCAATTCTCCCTTATGAACATCTTTTTAAATCACCGACTCTCTCCATCTCCTCTGATAATCACTCAACTTCTAGAATCATTTGAAAAGGCTTGTATCATTTGTAATCATTTGTAAAGTTTCCTACCTGCTCTCTCCTTCCCTTCTCCCTTGTCATCTCCAAACTCCTCCCTAACTTGCAACTAAAGTAATATTTTGGCAAGACAATTCTGACTACATTACTCCTCCCCTAAAATCACATCCATGTTTTCATATCTTGTGATGAAGAAGCCCATGCTCAGCAGGGCCCAAGGCCTTTAAAGCTTGGCTCCAGCCTCATCACTCACCACCGGCCCCTTGCTCCTTATGCTCCAGCCATTCTGACTTTTTATCAATTCCCTGTATATATCAGGGTCCCTTCCACATTTGTCCATTTTGTTCCCTCTGTCTGGAATACCTTTCCTTCTCTTCTTTGTCTAGTCAACTCCTCCTCATCCTTCAGAGCCCAGCTCAAGCTCCATTACCTCTGGCATTCTTGCTCAGGTCTTGGACTTCCAAGTCTTGATTCCTCCATCCTTTCTCCATAGCATTTGTGATTATCTGGTCTGTAGATTATTTGATGGAAGTCTAACTTTGCTCTAAATGGTAAACTCCATGAGAACAGAGAGCACATCCGCTTTTGTTCACCCCTATACCCTGAGCATCCAGCACAAGGCCAGCACACAGCAGGCGCTCGGTAATATCTGTGAGATTAGGGAGGGAAAGATTTCTGCTGTGGCTCAAAACAGCCTGTGTTCTCTGTGATGTCACACTGATTATCTTCTGCTAATGCAAAGCTTGAGAGAACATCTTTGTTTAAAAATGAAAGATGAAAAATAAAATAAAATAAAATAAAAAAATAAAAATGAAAGACGGTTTTGTCTGATACGAGAATTGCTACTCTGGTTTTCTTTTTATTTCCGTTTGCATGAAATATATTTTTCCACCCCATCACTTT
>NW_011494901.1:903766-905219 GCF_000754665.1 Bison bison bison | reverse complement strand
TTCTACCCCCTCACTTTCAGTTTTTATGTAGGTCTGAAATGGGTTTCTTGTAGACAACATATATACAAGTCTTTTTTTTTTCTATCCATTCAGTCAGTCTATGTCTTTTGGTTGGAGCACTCAATCAATTTACATTTAAAGTAACTATTGATATATATGTCCCTATTGGAATTTTCTTAATTGTTTTGGGTGTTTTTTGTGGTCTTTTCCTTCTCTTGTGTATCCTGCCTCGAGAAGTCCCTTTAGCATTTGTTGTAAAGCTGGTTCGGTGGTGATGAATTCTCTTTAACTTTTGCTTGTCTATAAAGTTTTGATTTCTCCATCAGTTTTAAATGAGACCTTTGCTGGGTAGAGTAATCTGGGTTGTAGGTTTTTCCCTTTCATTACTTTAAATAAATCCTGCCACTCCCTTCTGGCCTACAGAGTTCCTGCTGAAAGATCAGCTGTTAACCTTATGGAGATTCCCTTGTATGTTACTTGTTGCTTTTCCCTTGCTGCTTTTAAAGCTTTTCCTTTGTGTTTAATTTTTGTTAGTCTGATTAATATGTGTCTTGAAGTGTTTCTCCTTGGGCTTAACCTGTGTGAGACTCTGTGTGCTTTTTGGACTTGAGTATTTCCTTTCCCATAAGGAAGTTTTTGACTACAATGTCTTCAAATATTTTCTCAGATTCTTTCCCTTTTTATTCTGGACCACTATAAATCTAATGTTGGTGTGTGTAATATTGTCCCAGAAGTCTCTGAGACTCAATTCTTTTCATTCTTTTTTCTCTATTCTTCTCTTCAGCAATTATTTCCATCATTCTATCTTCCAGCTCACTTATCCATTCTTCTGCCTCAGTTATTCTGCTAGTGATTCCTTCTAGAGTATTTTAAATTAAAAATGAAATTATTTAGATTAATTTTTATTTAATAATCATGTTATTCATCACTGTTTATTCTTTATTTCTTTCAGGTTAAATGTGTTAAATGATTCTTGCATTTTCTCCATTATATTTTTGAGATTTTAAATCATCTAAAATTAACAAGGAAACACAAACTTTAAATGATACAATAGACAGTTAGGCCTAATTGATATCTCTAGGACATTTCATCCCAAAACAATGAATTTCACCTTTTTCTCAAGCGCACATGGAACCTTCTCCAGGATAGATCACATCCTGGGCCATAAATCTAGCCTTGGTAAATTCAAAAAAATAGAAATCATTCCAAGCATATTTTCTGACCACAATGCAGTAAGATTAGATCTCAATTACAGGAGAAAAACTATTAAAAATTCTAACATACGGAGGCTGAACAACACGCTGCTGAATAACCAGCAAATCACAGAAGAAATCAAAAAAGAAATCAAAATTTGCATAGAAACGAATGAAAATGAAAACACAACAACCCAAAACCTGTGGGACACTGTAAAAGCAGTCCTAAGGGGAAAGTTCATAGCAATACAGGCATACCT
>NW_011494901.1:887629-901727 GCF_000754665.1 Bison bison bison | reverse complement strand
TGGAGAACAGTGTGGAGATTCCTTAAAAAACTGGAAACAGAACTGCCTTACGATCCAGCAATCCCACTGCTGGGCATACACACTGAGGAAACCAGAAGGGAAAGAGACACGTGTACCCCAATGTTCATCACAGCACTGTTTACAATAGCCAGGACATGGATGCAACCTAGATGTCCATCAGCAGATGAATGGATAAGCAAGCTGTGGTACATATACACAATGGAGTATTACTCAGCCATTAAAAAGAATACATTTGAATCAGTTCTAATGAGGTGGATGAAACTGGAGCCTATTATACAGAGTGAAGTAAGCCAGAAAGAAAAACACCAATACAGTATACTAACGCATATATATGGAATTTAGAAAGATGGTAACAATAACCCTGTGTACGAGACAGCAAAAGAGACATTGATGTATAGAATAGTCTTATGGACTCTGTTGGAGAGGGAGAGGGTGGGAAGATTTGGGAGAATGGCATTGAAACATGTATAATATCATGTATGAAACGAGTTGCCAGTCCAGGTTCAATGCACGATACTGGATGCTTGGGGCTGGTGCACTGGGACGACCCAGAGGGATGGTATGGGGAGGGAGGAGGGAGGAGGCTTCAGGATGGGGAACACATGTATACCTGTGGCAGATTCATTTTGATATTTGGCAAAACTAATACAATTTTGTAAAGTTTAAAAATAAAATAAAATTTAAAAATAAATAAATAAATAAATAAATCATCTTTACTATCATTACTCTGAATTCTCTTTTGGGTAGTTTGCCTATTTCTTTTTCATTTATTTGGTCTTGTGAGTTTCTATCTTGTTCCTTCATCTGCCTGATATTTCTTTGTCTTTTTATTTTGTCTAACCTACTATGTTTGAGGTCTCCTTTTCCCAAGCTGAAGGGTCATAGTGCTTCTTGCTTGAACAGACATTTCTCCAAAGAAGACATACAGATGACCAAGAAACATATGAAAAGATGCTCAACATCACTCATTATTAGAGAAATCCAAATCAAAACTACAATGAGGTAGCTTCGACCAGCTCACACTGGTCAGAATGGCCATCATCAAAAAATCTGGAGAGAATGTGGAGAAAAGGGAACCTTCTTGCACCATTTGTGGGAATGTAAATTGGTACAGCCACTATGGAGAACCTTAAAACCTTAGGGATAAAACTGCTATATGACCCAGCAATCCCACTACTGGGCATATACCCTGAGAAAACCATAATTGAAAAAGATACATGTACCCCAATGTTCATTGCAGCACTATTTATAATAGCCAGGATGTGGAAGCAACCTAGATGTCCATCCGCAGATGAATGCGTAAAGAAGTTGTGGTGCATATACACAATGGAATGTTACTCAGCGGTAAAAAAAGGAATGAATATGAATCAGTTCGACTGAGGTGGATGAACCTAGAGCATGTTATACAGAGTGAAGTAAATCAGAAAGAGAAAAACAAATATCTATTAATGCATAGGTATGGAATTTAGAAAAATGGTACTGATGAATCTGTTTGCAGGGCAGGAATAGAGATGGAGACATAGAAAAAGAACTTGCGGACACAGGGGGAAGGGGAGGTGAGAGTGAATTGTGAGAATAGCATTGAAATATATACATTACCATTTGCAAAATAGATAGCTAGTGGGAAGTCACTATATAACACAGGGAGCTCAGCCCAGTGCTCTGTGATGACCTAGAGGGGTGGGATTGTTGGAGGCTGTGAGGGGGCGGTTCAAGAGGGCAGGAGATATGTATACCTATGACTGATTCATGTTGATGTATGGCAGAAACTAACACACATTGTAAAGCAATTATCCTCTAACTAAAAATGAAAACAAATTAAAAAATAAAAATTTTAAAATGTCCTAAAATGAATAAATGAGGTAATGATTACTTCTGTTAAGTGGTTTCCTTTTGCAGGCAGGATCTTTTAAAATAGATGGGAGAAAAAATTATTAATAGAAGGTATCCTTGAAGAAGAGTTCAAACATGCTTGTGTCACCTAATCCTTTTGTTTCTGCAAATTGTTTATATACACTGTCTCAGAATCCTCTGAGCAACCTCAGAGGCTGGTTTATGATCTGGTTTTTTTTTTAATGAAAGGGGAAACCGAGGGTCAGAGTAATTAAGTAAGTTGCTTAACAGCCAGAGCTAGAGAGTGACAAAGCCAGGATTCTAACCCACATCTGTCTCATCCGAAAGCCAAGCTCTTTCTACACTTTGTACTGACAGCTTCCCCGCCACCCTACAGTTGAGGAAACTGATCGGAACAGAAGTCGCTTGCCCAAGGTCATGCAGCTAGTATATGGCAGGAGGGCGGGATAGATTTCCCAACTCTCATACCTCTCTGTTATCTCCATAATCATGCATATTTTCCTATGTCTGAATATCACAAAAGTATATAAAGCATCAACAATCTAGAGGAGACATGGACCAGCCTGAGAACGTGAGTTAGAAAAAAAGGTTCCATTTTCAGTAGCGAACTAGGTCCCCTGGAAAACAGAACCTGAGGGAAAGCCATGTGCTAACATCGAGGGAAGGACAGGGGGAGAGTGGTAGGGAGGCTACCATATCAAAGAAGCACAGTGAGGGGTAGATGGAAGGGAGATGGGGAAGGAGGGTAAGTCCAGGCCAGCTGGTTAACTGGTTCACTATACTGCTGGTCACGGCTTCACAAGAGAGCAAGCCCATTGCTTGGCCACTTGGAACATTCCAGAAAGGCTATATGGGACCACCGTATCTCAGAAGGTTCCATCAGTGTTGGGAGAGTGACTCAGTTCAGCTCCCCATCTCCATCCCTCACTGGGCTCTAACTCGCCATGTCTGGTTGGCATCACCTGGTCTCGGGAGCTCCCATGAATCTGGACTGCTAGCGCCTGGGTGCTCCCCCTACACTGGGCACCAGGGAGGATGTGATGGAGGGAGACAAGGACCACAGCCAGCTTAGATGTTGAGTCACCAGCCATTGTGGCTTGGGGCTTTATGAATGGATAAACAGTGCAAGAATTTGCTGGAGGCACACCAGCCAAGATACAAACCAGGTGACTCAGCCCAGGCACAGGTGGGGCCTCAATCAGGAATACTTCCTGTGAAGTCAATTTTATTTGTCAACTTGACTGGACTAAAGAATGCCCAGATAGCTGATAAGACATTGTTTCTGGGTGTGTCTGTAACAGTGTTTCTTTAAGCCTGAGTGGAGATCACCCTCATCCATGCAGCTACTCATCATTCAACCCATTGAGGCCCTGAATAGAACATAAGGATGGAGGAAGGGAGAATGCATCTGCTCTCTGCTGGGGCATCCGTCTTCTCATGCCCTTGGGCATCAGGGCTCCTGGTCCTCAGGCCTTCAGGCTCAGACTGGGACTTATACCATTGGCAACCCTGGTTCTCAGGCCTTTGACTTTGGACTAGAACGACAGCACTGACTTTCTTTGGCTTCTAGTTTGCCGACAGCAGGTCTAGAGAATTCTCATCAAATAATAAATTATTCCATTGGTTGTGTTTCTCTGGAGAGCCCTGACTAATACACTACATGTTTAATTATTCTCTAAACTAATATACCCCAAGATTAAGTATTCTCTTTCCCAGCTCTGATGTAATGGTAAACAGGGGAAAAGAGCTTCATCGTGGAAAAGGTCTGGTTTTGAAAGCTGACTCCTACCTCATTAAAGATGAGGCTCTTCCTTCAACTGCAGAATGGGGGTGCTTGTGGTGTCTGTAGTATCAGATTGAGATCAGACCATTTTTCAAGCTTTTCTAGGAGCAGCAGGTAGAGAAGGATGCATGTGTAATTCTGAAAGGTTGGAGACAGTTTAAAACCGCTACTGCATAAGTGAAATATCCTTGAAACCTAAGCTATCATTAAATGTGAACATAAAACGTGCATTCTAGTCCATAACAAACCATGTTTACTTTGACCATTAAAAATTTCCCTCAACATAATTTTAAAGAAAATGCAAGACTCCAGGAAGAGTTTATTATACGAGTGTATGTATCCTCTAAAACACCATCAGAATCCTGGTGGCGGTGCCTGAGCAGCCCAGTTTGAAAAGTACAATTAAGGCACAGAAACAGCTTATATTTACTAAGTACATGTTAGGCATTTGAGTTGTATTTTCTTATTTGATCATCTCAAAATCACTATGTCATTTCCCCAGTTTTACAGATGAGAATGTCAAGATTTAGGGAGATAAAGTACTTGTCCAAGCTTACACATTGTGGGGCAGTTTAGGGGAGAATTTGAATTCAGTTCATCATATCCAAAGGTCAGATGTTTATCTACTGGACTTTGTGGCTTCCGATGCACATCGAGTGCCTGGCCCACTGCCTGGCCTTAGCAGAGGCCATGAGCCGATCTCACTGTTACCACCTCTTGGCATGTGCTGGTCAGCTCACACCCCCAGGAACAGACACTGGAGAGCCTTTCCCTGGAGACCCAGTGTGGGCTGGGCTGTCAGTCACTAGAGAGATGAGCAGGGTAATTTGCCCCTTACTCATCCGTTGAGCCTAAATCTTTTTTTTCTCTCTCTCTCTCTCTGCATGAATGCACACTCAGTTGCTCAGTCGTGTCCAACTCTTTGCGACCCCATGGACCATAATCCACCAGGCTCCTCTGTCCATGGATTTTCCAGGTAAGAATACTGGAGCAGGTTGCCATTTCCTCCTCCAGGGATCTTTCCGATCCAGGGATCCAACCCTCGTCTCCTGCATTGGCAGGCATATCCTTTACCACTGAGCCACCTGGGAATCCTCTCTTCCTCCCTCCAGATCAGATAGTTTACAAATCTACCAAGTGTTCCCCAAAGCTACCAAGCCACTACTCTTTAGTGGGCAGTCTGAGGAGGATTATGGCCGATGTCGAGTCTCCAATGCCAGGATCAAGAGCTCTGCAGAGGAAGGTGTCTGCAGCCAATTGGGAGCCATTTTACAGGTCCCAGCAGCCTCTGAGACATGGGGAATTAGCCCTTTGAAAGTGAAATGTTAGAGAAGATTTTCCTTCGAGAAAAAAATAAAGACTATTGAGCTTCTGAATAGAAAATATTAAACCAAAAGGTCATAGCTGTTATTATGTTGTTTTAAAAGGGCTTCCAGGTGGCTCAGCGGGTAAAGAATTCACCTTAAGTGCAGGAGACACAGGGGACATGGGTTCGATCCCTGGGTCAGGAAGATCCCCTGGAGGAGGGCATGGCAACCCACTCTAGTATTCTTGCCTGGAGAATACTATAGACAGAGGAAGCTGGAGGACTACTGTCCATAGGGTCACAAAGAGTCGGGCACAACTGAAGTGACTGAGCACGCACACACACACAGCATTTGACTCTGGTGATAACCACTCTTCTAACCACACTTTCCTATAGGCAGTCCCTAGTGTATAACCACCTGTGAATGAGAGAGATCCCCATTATACCCATCCATGCAGCGATCCATCCACCCATCCAATCCACCCTTTGTCAACAGAATGTACTGCCCTGGACCGGGCAATGCCCCTTCCTTGACCTCTTACCAATTGGAGACTGAGAAGGCAGCTACAGTCTCTAACCCTGGTCTCAGCAAGCTCCACTCTGAGATGTGTCTATGCTTACAAAACAAAGCCACCTCGACTTATGAAACACGGCCCTGAAGTCATCACCTTTCCCTCCCTGTCCTCACTTTGATTGCTCATAATGTGTGCAGTGGCCTTAGCAGTGATTAGTTTGGTTTGGACGCGAGTAAAAACCTTAAGAAGTTCTGCACATACTGCATCTCAATTGATGAGGGGAAGCTCCTCTTTCTAGACGGAAACTACAATTGTATGATCACCATTTTTAACCCCGAATGAAATAATGAATTTTGGCATAAATGATAGAAGGATGTTAACCTCAGGAGAAGAGATAATCCTATCTGAGTTGCTTCAGGCACAGCACCACATACCCAGTGGGGGTACCAAAGCAGCAAATCCACACAAGGAAGCTTCTAGAGCCAACCGCCAACTTACAGGAAATACAGAAGACAAGTGCGTGCATGCCAAGTCACGTCAGTTGTGTCCAACTCTTTGCAACCCCATGGACTGTAGCCCTCCAGGCTCCTCTGTCCATGGGATTCTCCAGGCAAGAATACTGGAGTGGGTTGCAAGGCCCTCCTCTAGGGGTTCTTCCCAACCCAGGAATTGAATCCAAGTCTCTTAACTCTCCTGCATTGGCAGGTGGGTTCTTTACCACTAGCTATCACCCAGGAAGCTCACAGAAGACAAGGGAACATTAAATTTTGCCAAGGGAATGCCATTAGTGAAGTCCAGACTGTAGAAAACTTAGAGGACCACTGACTCAGTTTCTTCAATAACAACAACAAATTGCAAGACAATGGAGAAAGAATTTATAGATTTAAAAAAGTCTCTGGAGTCACAGTCACTGATCACAGGGTAGATTTTATTTGTATCCTAATTCAAACAAATAATCTTTTAAAAAATGTGTAAAACAAATGGCAAGTATAAACACTGACTAGCTGTTTAATGATATGAAGAAATTGTTATTGATTGTTTTGAGTTATAATGATAGTATTGGGGTTATTTATATATTTTTAAAGAAGTTGCTACATTTTATTTATAATGTTATTTCTTTTTAAAAAAATTGTGTTGAAGTGTAGTTGATTTACAATGTTGCGTTGATTTCTGCTCTATAGCAAAATGACTCAGTTAAACATATATGTGTTCTTTTTCATATTCTTTTCCATTATGGTTTACCACAAGATTTTGAATAGAGTTCCTTGCGCTATACAATAAAACCTTGTTGTTTATATGATTATATTTTAAAGAGTTTTTTTTTTTTCATAAAGATAAGAGAGGGGGGAATGAGTGATGTTGGTCCAAGGGTACAAAGTCTCAGTTATGCAGGATGAATAAATTCTCGGGTTGTAATATACAGCATGGTGATTTTAGTTCCCCAGTGGCTCAGCTGGTAAAGAATGCACCTGCAACATGGGAGACCAGGGTTCACTCCCTGGGTTGGGAAGAGCCCCTGGAGAAGGGCATGGTAACCCACTCCAGTATTCTGTCCTGGAGAATTCCATAGACTTCTCCATAGTCCATGTGGTCGCAAAGAGTCCAACATGAGTGAGCAACTTTCACTTTCACTTATCATACTTGAAAGTTGGGAAGAGGTCTTAAATCTCAACATGCACACCAACAGTGAGTACCCAGAGGTGGTGGATATGTTGACTAGCTGGATTGTAATGTCCATTCACGATGGATATGTATATGAAAACATGAAGCTGGACATTTCAAATACATACAAGTATTGTATGATATCTCAATAAAGCTGTTAAAATAATAAAATAGTTTTTGCTTTTAGAGATGCATGCCAAAGTGTTTTCAGATGAAGTGATAGGCTGTTTGGCGTTTACTTCAAAATCAACTTGGGTACAGATGGAGGAGGGTCGAAAGGGCCAAATTGTCCACAGTTGACAGCTGTCAAACGTGGGTGATTGGGCACGTTGGAGTTTGATATGCTATTCTCTCCACTTATTTGCATAAGTTTAAAATATACTATCATATTTTAAAACTTTGAAAAACAATATCTTCAAGAAGATTCATTTACAATATTTTTTCCAGCAGCTACTAGATACTGTGCATTATTCTAAGTGTCTGAAATATATTAGCAACAAAACAGACAAAGATTCTTGCCCTCCTGGAGCGCACTTTCAGGGGAAGGGGAGACAGATTCTAAATAATAAGCATTTTAAATAGGCAAATTGTATAGATTGTTAAAAGTGCTCTAGGAAAAACTGTGAACAAACTATGAGAGGTTTGTAGGAGGAAGTAGGTTATAATTTTAAACTGGGAGTAGGGGACATTTGTGCAAAGACTTGACGTAGATGAAGGAGTTGTCCACATGAATGTCTGTGGGAAGGACATTTCTGGGAGATGGAACAGGCAAAGGCATGAGGTAGGAGTGTGTCTGCTAATTTTGACCAACATCAAGGAGACCAATATGGCTGGAATGGAATGAGTTTGGAGAAGTACAGTTCAGACAGGAAATTGAGCAACAAGGGAACCAGGACAAGATCATGTACGGCACTGCAGATATTTAAGGACTTTGGCTTTTATCCTGAATGAGGGGGAGCCATACAGAGTTCTGAGCAGAGCAGGGACAGAATCTGACTGCATTTTAAAAGAACCACTCTGGGGCTTCCCTGGTGGCTCAGGTTAAGAATCTACCTGCCTATGCATGAGACACGGGTTCCATCCCTGATCCGGGAAGACCCCACATGCCACAGAGCAACAAAGCCTGTGTGCCAAAACTACTGAACCTATGCTCTAGAGCCCAGGAGCGGCAACTGCTGAGGCCACGTGCCCTGGGGCCAGCACTGCACGGCAAGAGACGCTACTGCTACGAGAAGCCCGAATACCACACATCCATAGTCCAAAAGCAGCGTGTGAAGCGGGGGAAAGGAGATGAATGGGTCAGCTATACTTTAAGGACATTTCCCAGAAGCTACCAACTGATACTTCTGCTTACATCCCCCTGTCCAGAACTTAGCTACCTTCTGTACCTACCTCCAGGCATGCCAGGAAATACAGCCTCTATTCCAGATATCCAACAAAAAACAGGAGGATTTATTACTAAAGAAAAGGAAGAGAATGGGCAATAGGGTAATTATTTACAGTCCCTTCCGTACCAACCATCCAGTTGCCTAAAGTGTAATCTCAGTCTTTCCTAGCTGTTCACCCTCAAGCATGCTTCTCTTCAGCCTGGGCTTTGGGGTCAAAGAAACATAAATTCAAATCCCTGTTCAGTTAGTTAAGAGCCATCTGACCTTAGGCTTCTGCTCTGTGATCTTTTGCATAAATATCTGCTATACTTGGAATGGCCCTTATCCTCACTGTTCATATAACACACTCCTAGTCATGCCTCAATACCCAACCCAAATGACCCCACTTTGGGGAAACAGTCTTTGACTTCATCAGGAGGCAATGTACCCACCTTCCTTTCTGACCTATTATTCCATAAGCCATGTGTCTAATCATTTCTGAATGATCACCATAAAATCAACATTCAGGAAATGTTCCTCATGTTTCAATTGTTTCCAAATATTTAAATGTTTGCACTCAGTAAGAATTAAATAAATGGTAGCTATGGTTATCATTGTGGCTACTATTATTATTACAATTATTTTGCTGTCATGTGTGCAAAATTTATGTGGTTGCTTGGCTCTCAGTTCATGTATTTATACCACCAGTCAACAGAGTGAAAATTCACCAAAGAAAACCCAGAGATAAGTCTTTGGAAACTGGACAGAATAAGAAGCAGTATTTTTATGGGGGCTGGCCACCCTGTCACAGCTAAATAGGCCTTCATTTGCTCAGTGTGTGGAGCCCAGAGCACAATTCAGGCACGTTTGATAAAACTTCTGTCTTCTTTCCAAAGCCTTAAATCAAAGAGAAATTTGCTTGCAGCATCAACTCTGAGTCTTAAAAAAGCAGCGCATTAGCATCAACAATGGGATTAATTAGGCTTCCCTGGAAATTGTTCAAACAAAGGATTGCACAGTTCTCCAGCAAGGTCGGGCTTCTTCATTCTTTTCTGCAGCAGATCAACAGCTATCACTTCTGTGCAGATCCGTGCTCTGCTGCAGGCCCAGCTCAGGGGTCCAATGCTATCCCAGATCTCAAACTCCCAGAGGAGGGCTCTGCACGGCCAGGCTTCTCACAGGGGTAGCAGACAGACGGCCTGCATCCTAGGGCTGGGGGCTAACAGAACTGAGGGCTTCAAAGTCCAGTATGAGCTCTGTCACTCACCTCTCTGCCTTCATTGTCCTCCTCTGTAAAATGGGTGTGCTATTCTCCAGAGAAGAGCAAGGTCGGCATAAAGGTTGAAAGAAGTAATGTCTTTGGCAAAGTTGATTCACTGACACCTCACTATCCCAAAGCTCACCAAAGTGCTGTGCCTCTTGTGCTATTAGTGACTTATATTTTCTTTTAATCAATGTATTTTAGGAGAAGAGGCTATAGTGGAAAAAAACAAGATTTTAAAATTATGCAACCAAAAATTCGTTGGTTTTTTTTTAGTTTGTGTCCCACCAAAAATCACCCCGTTAACCAGCAAGGTATTATGTAAGCCAAATTTTGAGAAAACTATGATGTTATCCTAGGGACAATTCCTTGCATCAGTATAAACTTTGGGAACGTTTCTCCCTGTCCCTGTCCTAAGCCTACTTCCACCCACCCAGATTCTCCCCACTGTTTCTGGGCAGAGTGGTCTCCTCACCATTTTATAAATCGTGTACCTCTTGGCAAGCTGAAGTTTGTATACACTGAAGGGTGATCTACAGGGAGATACATTCCCTTGTACCTGAGCCCCAGTGCATCATGGGCGGCCCTGGAAGCCACACCACACTGTGGTTCAGACACTGGCAGCTGTCTCCTGACTTAGGTGCCCTGAAAGAGGGCACGCTGGTCTGTTTTTCCCAGTGTTATTCCACGTGGACCACAATATTTTTCCCAAATAAATTATTCAAAAAATTCTTGTTTCTTTGTCTAAAAAATATAGAAGATTCCTGCTATGGTCACTTCTTTAGGTCTCAAATTCTTACAGGATTCCCAAACATAGAAATTAAATTAGTTTTTCTGCTGTTAATATTTTATATCAATTTAAGTATTAGACCAGCCAAAGAAACTAAAAGGAAAGAAGGGGAAAACTGTCCACCTCTGTAGCATTATCAGTTAAAAATTCTTCCTGAATATACCTAAGGAAAAAACAAAATGTATCAGCTCGCATAGCTAAACAGTCTAGAGGCTTCAGGCAAGGCGTGATCCAGGGCTAAACTCATGTGACTGGATGGGCTCTTTATTTCTTACACGGTTTTCTGCAGTGCAGCTTCTTTCTCTGGAGGCTCTCCCGCTATTGAAACAGAGCAGGACCATTTGTCCTGCCTCCCCACCCCCACCACATCCTCTGCCTGCCTTTTGTCTGTGGAAAACTTTAGTCAAAGAGTAAGTTTAATCAGAGAAGTGAGAAATGCAGACACAAAGGAAAACAGTCAAAGGAGACTAAATAATGATAATGTAGTCATTAAGCATAGTCAAGGACCTTTAGTTCTTTCTCAAGGGCCATAGATAGTATTCTGAGCCATATCGTGTGAGATATCTTATAGATACCAAAATACCAGGTGGACAGTTAACTATATGATGACCAGACTGTACCCAGGACATGGGCTACCACAGTTCCAAGAACTGGCCACAGAGAAATGGGAACAAATGGCCCCTGGAACTGAAGATTACTTGTACCTAAAATAGCAGAGGTGATGCTGGTCAGACCAGTTTGAAGATGACTGTAGAGATGACTGTGTTGCTTCCACATGTAGCATGCACCCCCTCTGCACACCCCCAACTCTGCCTATGAAAGCTCTCACCCCCTGCTTGTCACGGGCATGGACTTGGCCCTTGGACAGATGTCCGCCACCCTCCCCCCACCTTGCTGACATCTGAAATAAAGCAAACTTTCCTTTCCACCAACCTGGCTGTTTATTGGCTTTTGAGCAGCGAGCAGCCAGACCCTGGTGCACTCTTTTGGTAACACTAAGATCACAAATATGTAAGTTGAGGTCCCAAGGCTCATGTGTCCAGGTTCAAAGCCAGCAGAAATGTGAGCCTCCCTGAGCAGTCCTCCCAGCAATCCTGGGATCGGTTCTGACTGAAAACCTTAGGATGCATGCTCATGCCAGAATCAACTGATCGATCACTGTCACCAGGGGATATGGCACTTTGATTACTCAGTCCCCTGTCAGCCAAGTCCACCAGCTACAGACTGAACATGGAGCAGGAGGTGACTCCATAGAGGGAAATTGTGGGGTGGGTGCCATTGCCTTACAAGCAAGGCAAATGGATGTTGGGGGCAAAAACCACACGTGATCAGGCTACCAGTGAGTATTCTGTTCAGCTGTTATAACAGAAAAGCAAAAAATGGCTTTAAAGACAGATGCATGGTTCTCTCTCACAACAAATATAGTGGGTTTGCAAAGCTGGTGTGATGTCATTCATAACCGATAGGTAGCTTCTATTCTCAAGGTTACATCCTGATCCTAGGTGGCTACTGTAGTTAGAGCCTGTTATCTTGAGATAACAGTGGGAGAAAGCAGATATATGGGGAGCAATGAGGCAAACAGGTCCCCTTCTCAGTTAACAGTCATTCATGTCCCATGACCACACCTCGTTCCAAGATAGGGAAGGCTGCATAAATGTCATCATTTTTCTAAACAACTAAAATCAAGATTCTGTAATTTACTGAAATACTTTAAAATATGTTACTTCTGGCTGAAGCTTAGCATCTGAGACACATTTCAGATATGTTTCACTTGCCTTTACATTGAAAGCAATAGCCATGACCTCCTGCATGCCGAGGCCTTTGTCTTATTTGATGCCCACAGAACACAGAGAGTATATCACTGCTCCCACACGGTACAGGTGGGAAAAGCAAAAGAGCTGAAGTATTGATAACTTGTGCCCCACCACACCATCGCACCGAGCAAGGGTGAGTACCAGATTCAGGGTTTAAACTCCTATCTCCTCATTTCACTAGTTCTATTTGGTCCTCACTGAAGCCACCCGCTCTGTGAAGTGGGATAAATTAGAATCCCCACCCTGCCCCCACCAATAGCATCCAGCCTTGAGTTGAGCTCCATAAGCATGTTGATGACTGACTAGGCTTAGGCAATGGCAGATTTGCTGGGTAGAGTGTAGGTGGTGGTGGTGATGTGAATACAAATGAATGCACACACTAATAGATTCTCCTTAGCAATTAGTTCTTAAATCATAAATTGTGTATCAGAATGGATCTACCTGTTTAATATGGAGCTGAGACTCTCCTGCAGCAAAATCACACTGCAGCCAGCATCTCTGAAGCTTGTAGTGATAATTTCCTACGAGCTAATAGCTCCCCACTTTCATCCACAGTATGTGCTAAATGTCTTTAAACTGAGTTTGTATGGGTGGCCCGGTCACTCAGATTTGTGTCCCCCGCCCCCCTTTTATTTATAGGCATGACTCACAGTTTTTAAATATTTTTACTTTGAAGGTTTTTTATACTCTCTAAACCCACAGACTGTTCCCGGGCCTTCCCAGGTAGACTCTCAGGTCTGCACAGTCTACCTTCCTAGCTTCTGAAGACTCCTGCTTTCAGCGGATTTCAGTTTTGATGTGGCTTTTAAAGCCTGCCTGTGGATTTTATCTTTTTTCATTTTTCCAAGACAGCAAACACCTGAGTCAGCGTGTGGAGCCGTACGTAATCTGTCCTCTGGTGCCTGTTTCTCTGGACCCTGTACTTTCACGATTCCCACCTTGGGTTCTTTCTCCCCACTTCTTGTCCACACAGTGAACTCCTTCTGTGTTCAAAATCCAGCCCTTCATACTCAGCGTTCCCTCCCCCATGCAATCCTGTATTCTGATCCACTCTCAGCTAGGCGGTCTCTTGTCTCCTGCCCGACGGAACTAGCTGCCTCCTCCATTTCTGGGATTTTCCCTCCGGGCTCTGCCATCCTTGACCTTGAGCTTCTTGCTCTCCTCCAGCTTCTGCCCTGTGGGCTTTACTCAAATGCCCACCTCTGCTTGGTATCTTGGCCCCCAGGCTGCCTCACGCCCTGCTTCCCTGGAGTGGAGGAGAGTGGGCCACCCGCCCCTCCCCGGGGTTGATTCTGTCTGGTTGGTGGAGAAGGAAGCCTACCTAGGAATTAGATCTGGTAGAAATCAAAATCAAATATGCTTTCAAGTAACTTTCAGGTCTCATAATTCACAGACAAAGGCCCAGGGCACAGGAATGCTTTGTATTTTAAGTCAAAGGACGCCCAGAACCTTGTCTGAAGGGTTACATTTCTCTGCATCACTGAGTCACAGAACAAGGAGTCTGCTCTGGGAAGCCAGGAGGTAGTGAGACAGAAAAGGAGCAGGGTACAAGCTTTAAAAGAAGGACATAAGCTTTTCAACAACTTTATTATATATAAACAATTATATATTATATATTATTATACATTATATTATTTACATCATATATTGATTATATAATTATTGTTTATAATTATATAATTTGTATAATATAATTAATATATTAATAATATATAATATATTTAA
>NW_011494901.1:886160-887418 GCF_000754665.1 Bison bison bison | reverse complement strand
GTGAAAGGGAAGTCACTCAGTTGTGTCCGACTCTTAGCGACCCCATGGACTGCAGCCTACCAGGCTCCTCCGTCCATGGGATTTTCCAGGCAAGAGTACTGGAGTAGGGTGCCATTGCCTTCTCCGATATTTATGTATAATATAATATATATATAATACAATACATATACATATATATAATGTACATATACAATATAATATGTGTATATAATATATATAATATTGTATGTAATTATAATTATATATAATACAATTTTATAATACAATATATAATAATACAATTATATAATACAATATAATATATATTATATAGATATATATTATATATTATATACATATATTATATTGTATATGTACATATATTATATGTATATATGTGTATTATATATGTATATGTATTATATTATATATATGTATTATATATATAATAATATAAATAGATAATATATATATGCACTCGAATTGTGGTGCTGGAGAAGACTCTTGAGAATCCCTTGGACAGCAAGGAGATCAAACCAATCAATCTTAAAGGAAATCAATCCTGTATATTAATGGGAAGGACTGATGCTGAAGCTGAGGCTCCAATACTTCGGCCACCTGATGTGAAGATCTGACTCATTGGAAAAGACCTTAATGCTGGGAAAGACTGAAATCAAAAGAAGAAAGTGGTGGCGGGGTGGGCAGCAGAAGAGGATGAGATGGTTAGACAGCATCACCTAATGAATGAATTTGAGCAAACTCCTAGAGATAGTGGAGGACAGAGGAACCTGACGTGCTACAGTCCATGGGGTCACAAAGAGTCAGATAGGACTTAGTGACTGAATACAATTCCTCCCACTTATTAGATTATGAAATTACCCACCCTTATAAAAACTGACAACCCCATACCCAGGTACCTCTCTTGCCTTCTGAGATGGCCCATACTCTGTCTATGGTGTGTATTTCCTCCCTGAATAAACCTTTCACTCTACTATGGCTTACTCTTGAATTCAGGGCCAAGAACTCACACTTGGCAGCTGCCGTAGGAACCCGGCTGTAAGCTGGGGTGTGGCCGTCCTGTGCCACCCTACCCTCTTTCCTGTGACAGGATAGAAGAGGAGTCCCAGGAGAGAGAAAGTTCCAGTCACATAGAGGGTGGGCTAGGTTTTAGGGAGAAGATGGCTCCAGGAGACCCTATAAGTGGAGCTGCAAGAGGAAGATTTCAGAGCCGTGACTGGATTACTGGTTCCTGCTCTTACATCTGAAACCTTCCTTTGTG
>NW_011494901.1:881366-886060 GCF_000754665.1 Bison bison bison | reverse complement strand
CCCCCTCCCCGGCCCGCCCCAAACCTTCAGGACAAGTAACTGTGAGTACACTAGTCAGTATTCGAGGGTGAGGGGGCTGGGAGTCGGCGGAGTGGGAGCAGACTCTGGTGGAGAAGCTAATGGGGGTCACTAATCCTGCTGGGCACAGGAATGGCATGAGGGACATAGGAGAATGTAAGATGTCCCCCCAGAATCCTCAGGAGTCCCCAAAGCATGTGACAGGAGCTCAAATCAATTTATTGCCCATTAAGTGTGGCCCCCACAGAACAGAGCCAGCTGGGTCCTCATTCTTAGTGGGAAATCTGTCAGAAAGAGGGCGGTGCTCAGCCCTGCCTCTCCAGGGCCTGCCCTCCGGCTCCTGCTCAAGTGAACCTGGAAGGTTTTGATGCTCTGTGTCTTGGGAAGGCTCAGCTTTCTCCAGGAGGTGGAGGTAATTAGAAATTGCTGCCAGAGCATCTCCGGAATCCAGAGCTGGTTTCTATTCTGGTCTCTGGCACTGCCACGTCGTGTACCTAAGGCAACACACTTCTAAGCTGTTCAGTTTGACCTGACATGGTGGAGGAAAAAGAGTCCATCTCAGCACGCGTGTGGGGTAGTGAACACAGCACCAGCTGCTGCTGGCTTGAAAATCTTCAGGGGCTGGAGAGGAGACCAGGAGCGTTGTGAGTAAGGCAGGTGAGGAGGCTGCCCTCCTTTCTTCTGGTCAGGCTGCAGCCCTCCGGCAACTGCATCACCTGTCTGGCACAGCTTCTTCATCTGGAAGAAAGGGTGGTGATACCTGCCCTAGAGGAATGCAGGAGAGGGTACAGGTGAAGAGCTGATACAGGGAGGAGCACCTCAGGTATCACTGTGGTCCCTGGGGCTCCAGTGTCATCAGCAGGACCCCGGCCAGGGATGGCTATGAAGCTCTGCGGAGCAGAAGCTGTCTGGATGATGCCAGAGGGCAGGCAGCTGACTCCACCTCCAGGCAGGCCCTGGCACCCGGAATCCATGCCATTAGCATCCAGGCAATCCTCCAGAGAGGCGGGGAAGCTGTAAAATGAAGGTTCTGAGAACAGAGAATTCACTCTCAGCCAGGTCCCAGGTCTCCAGCTGTCCCTCTTGGCTATTGAGCTGTGAGGCTGAGTCTTTACCATATAGGGAACAGGAATGCTATAGACAGTCTGCAGCTGGGAAGGATTGGATATGTCCATGACTGACCACTGCTCCTAGGCCCTGCTCACGTGGTCTTCCTTTTTCCCCCAGGGGACACTAGCCCTCCCCATCAACCAGGCATCAACAGATGCACATGAACTTGGGAGAGAGATGGTTCTGGGGCAAAGCTTGTTTCTGCCACCCCCTGGTTCCACTTGGCTATGGAACCTGAAACCATCACTTCCCCTCTCAGAGTCTCCCTTCGGTCATCTGAAAGCTGAAGGAGATGTTGCCTGATGAGGCATGTGAACTGGTTTTCTTCCCATGGCAATAGGTAGCCTCTCTGGGTTCCCAGCCTTTTTAGTCTTTGCCAGCCCCCCCTGCCATAATAACGAATGGGACGATCTCATTTACCCACAAGAGAAGGGCTAGCTTAAGGAGATCTCTGCCTCTGCCCTCTCCCTGAGAGCAGGGGATGGGGAGGAGAGTTGGGTCCTTCCTGAGCACCCAAGAGGGGGCCCCAAGCCCTGAGGTGAGAGATGCTTGGTACCCCATTTGTAACTGTGGAAAGTTTGGTGCTCTAAATCAGGTTTGGAAAGATGTGAGGTCTTGGCAGGGCAGGCAGGACATCGGATGAGGAGGCAGGAGCTAAGGTTAGGATCTAGAGCCAATTTTGTCCACAGAGCAGAGCAGTCAGGAAGATGATGGTGTTACAGCTGGGCCATCCTGGCTCATCTCTGCCCCTGATTGGCTGTGTGCCCCTGAGCCTCACCCAAATTGGTGGCCTTGTGATAACAATGAATGTCTCCCCTGGTACCTAGTAAGCCCTGTGGATAGAAAACATACTCCAAACTGACTTAGAAGCAACCAAAATTAAAAAAAAAAAATTGGTGTTATATATAAACTCTGGGTCAGCTTTAGGCACTACTTGATCCAGGGGTTCAAATACCTGCAGTGTGTGCTCCCGTTTGTCCCTCTCTTGGCTCCACATCCCACGAGTTCTCCCATCGTGGCAGCACGATGTCTACAGCTGCTCCTGAGGTTACTCAGTCCTACCTCCCATTTCTATGTCCAGGAGGAAAGGTGCATATTCTTCTGGGGACATAAGTACAGTCTCTGGGTTTGCTCTCACCTGGTTTGATGGCTTTGGTCCAAGATGGGTCCCCAGATTAGAATCAGGAACTGTTACCTCCGGTAGGATCCTTGGATACGGGACAGGCGTACAAGGACCCATTATTTCACAGTGATGAGAGTCAACCAAAAGCATTTCTCTCCCAGAGCCTGATCCCTATGTGGCCTTGATCTCCATGAAGATTCCTCTGTCCCCCTAGAGCCCTGGCCTCACTCTGGGGGTAGAGGCCTTTATCTCTGTACCTCAAGTCCCCAGACGGTCTTCACCCCAATTAGAAACCACACACCCCATCACGCAACTCATGAAACAGGAAGAAATCTGCTGTGTTCAGCATGGAAATGGCCCCATTCTTGGGAGCGACAGAACAGGAGTTTGTTTTCTTAACCACAGAAATCAAATTATCTTCTCTCCAGAAAGTGCACGTACAGAGACCACTTTCTCTAATTAATTGGTTCTCTTGCCTGTGCTGGGCCTTTCAGAGGGCCTGAGATGAGAACTGTCTGGGCGGCTGATCGGGGACGTGCATCACAGGCCACCCAAGGTTTTCCATTAGCTGAGCTCAGCGAAGCAGCCATCCCAGGTCAGCTTTGCAGAGATCTCCTCCTGCTCTCCGGTTTAAAATATATGTTGCCAGCACTCAGGGGAGGAGGCCCTCTCTTCCTCCTTTTCCCTACATTATCCTAAGACCTGGAAAAACGTCTCCTCTCTGACACTGACAAGCTGGTTGTAAAGGTGAAGTTACTGGCTGATTACCACTGCCTGGCTCCTGGGTACACTCCATTCTGCTCCTGCCAACCCCTTCCTAATTTCAGATAAGTCTTTCTCTGAGTTTTCTGGAAAGAAGAACTTCACAAGTGCTCCTGGAGTCACCCAGGCTGGATGCTGCAGCTACCCTTGTGCTGGAACCAGCACTGCTGACCAGCTTGGCAGAGGCTCCAGTGCAGCCACAGTAGGTTGGATTCCAGCCCCCAAAGTTATCCACATCCTTGGAATCTGTACATACTGCCAGACATGGTGAAAGGACTTTGCAGATGTGGTTACATGAAGGAACTTGAGTTGGGGAGATTACTTAGATGATCCCAGTGATAGTGAAGTGTTAGTTGCTCAGTCATATCCAACTCTTTGCGACCTGGTGGACTATAGCCCACCAGGCTTCTCTGTCCATGGAATTCTCCAGGCAAGGATACTGGAATGGTTGCCATTCCCTTCTCCAGGGGATCTTCCTGACCCAGGGATTGAACCCATGTCTCCTGCATTGCAGGCAGATTCTTTACCATCTGAGCCACCAGGGAAGCCCACAGAGGCCTTATAAGAGGGAGGCAGGGTCAAAATGGCTAATCACCAAGGAAATGTAAGTCAAAACCACAATGAGATATCATCTCACATCTGTCAGAGTGGTTGTTATAAAAAAAATCACACAACAAATATTGGTGATGATGTGGAGAAAAAAGACCCCTCATACACTGTTGGTAGGCATGTAAATCGGGGCAGCCACTGTGGAAAACAGTATTAAGGTTTCTCAATAAACTAAAATTAGAACTACCATGCTGTTGCTAATTCGCTTCAGTCGTGTCCGACTCTGTGCGACCCCACGGACTGCAGTCCACCAGGCTTCTCCGTCCATGGGAACTACCATAAAACTCAGCAATTTCACTCCTGGGTATAAATCAAAAAGAAAAAAAAAAACATGAATTCAAAAAGATACTTGCACCCTAATGTTCTTAGCAGTCTTATTTACAATTGTCAAGATAGAGAAGCAAGCTAAATGTCCACTGACAGTAGAATGGATAAAAGAGATGTGGTACACACACACACACACACACACACACACATATATGTAATGAATACTATTCTGTCACAGAAATCACAAAATGTGCCATTTGCAGCAACATGGACGGACTTGGGGGTTTTCCTGATGACTCAGATGGTAAAGACTTTGCCTGCAGCACAGGAGACACAGGTTCGAGCCCTGGGTTGGGAAGATCCCCTCGAGAAGGAAATGGCAACCCTCTCCAGTATTCTTGCCTGGAAAATCCCATGGACAGAGACAGATACTGTATGGTATTTCTTGTATGTAGAATCTAAAAAATATCACCAACTAGTGAGGATAACAAACAAGAAGTGGACTCACAGGTGTAGAGAACAAGCCAGCGGTTCCCAACACAGAGTGGGCTGGAGGGGCGGGAGGTGCACACTCCTTGGTATTAGATCGGCTCAAGGATGCATTATACAACATGGGGAATGTAGTCAATATTTTGTAAGAGCTATAAATGGAAAGTGACCTTTAAAAATTGTATTCAAACATTAAAATTTTTTTTTAATAAATACGAGGGAGGCAGGAGATGAGAGTGGGGAGACAGTGATGAAAAAGTAGAAGCAAAGATTAATGAGATTATGAGCTAAGAGACAGCTTCTAGAAGCCAGGAGA
>NW_011494901.1:876260-881266 GCF_000754665.1 Bison bison bison | reverse complement strand
AAGCCAGGAGAGCTAAAGAGAATGGGCTGTTGCCTGAGGCTTCTGGAAGGAACAGCCCTGACAGCACCTTGTTGTGAGCCAGTACCACCGACTTTGGGCTTCTGACCTCCAGCACTGTGAGAGAACACATTCCTGCTGTTTTAAGCCACTACACTTGTCCTCTGTTACAGCAGTGATCGGAAACTAACACCCTACCTGGCTCTGCCTGTTTTAGAAAGGGGCGATGGCCGGGAGGGGATCCAGGGAGAAGGTTTGCCTCCCTTTGAGCAGCACCCGATGTACCAAAGCAGTGTGCTTGGGCTGCCATGTTTTCCAACCTTAGGTGAAGCAGTGTTCTCAGTCTTTTTCCCTTTGGTCATGTCACGGCACGTAGGCTCTTAGTTCCCCAACCAGAGAAGGAACCTGTGTCCCCTGCAGCGGAGGTGCAGGACCTCAAGCACTGGACCACTGGGAATTCCCCTTTAGTTTTTAACCGATTTGAAGTCAGAGGAGGGTGGCCAGGAATCGGGCTAAGTTGCCCTCAGCCTGGGATATGGCAATATCTTCCAGGATGCTAATGTCTCCCCATGTCAGTGAGTGCCACCTGGCACTGCCTGATGTATTGTCTCCAAGGGGTTCTTTGGCCCTGTCCTGGACGAGGACCTCAAAATAACCACAGGAGCAAGTTTTGTTATATCTAGGAAATATTGCCCTTGGAGGTAAAAAGAATATACTCCACAGGCATCAGGGAGACTGGGTTCAGCTCCCTACACTTGACAGAGAGGGGCACGTGGCAGCAGAAGATAAGAAATGGGAACAATTACATACGATCAAGACTCCCAGAATCTCCTGTACTGAGCCAAGCAGTCTCGATCAGATTTGAATAATGATCCTAACATTTACTGAGCACCTGGTGAACACCACGTGCCACGTGCCTGACCTGCAAGACTTCATTTGATATTCACAGTAAACCTGAAAGGAAAGTACTATTATTCTCCCCACTTTGTAGATGAGGACATAACAGTCCAAGATCGCCTTGCTAGTGTGTGGCAGGACCAGGACGCAGATTCTAACTCCAAACCTTCTGTGCTTCCTCAGGGGCTGTCTCACCCCGTCCCAGGGCAGTCTCTCTGTCTGTGCCAACCAGCCGTCTTTTGAGGCTACTTCCAAGCCCAGGGGACGTGGGCTTCATGACCACATTCTCTCATGCTCACAGTTGAAGAGGGGGTTGTAATGTCCAGAGAAACCCATCGGTGAAAGCAGTACAGCATCCACCAAGAAGCCACAGACTCTCTAAGGCTGGGCTTGCTAGTCAGGGCTTCCAAAGCTCCAGCTGCTGGACGAATTGGGCTCAGAGGCGCACTATTTCTTCCCCTGTAGTGTCAGTGCCTCCCCTATTCACGTGTTTGTTTTGAAATTGGAATCACTGTATTTTTTTTTTTCTGTTTCCTCATTTTAGCATCCCTGAAATCAAGATGCATCTTAAGGTCACTGTTGGTGAGGCGTAAGCCATGACACATCCTTGCCCATTTCTGCTTCCTCAAAACTTGTAGGCACGGGTGTTAGCAGCTTGCCAAAGATCCTGGAGGCAACAGTAGAGCAGGCACAGGGGAGGAGAGCAAGTGGAGGAAAGTGGATTCTGATGATGCTGGTGGAGAAGCAACATGAAGCAGTCAGATTTTAAGTGGGAAGATGTTTTAGGAGAACTTGAACCGATTAATTTTGCATGAGATTTCCTTTTCAGATATGCACACGTTTGAAGTGTGATAAAGATTTTGTGCCTAAATAATCTAAAATAGCTCTTTCTATATGCATAAAATAGATCTTTAAGTGATAAGAAAGCTCTGTGTCATAGTTGAACTAGCAATTTTTGTTTTCTTAGTGGTACATAAAATAATGATGCAACTTATAATAGATGATGTTAAATTTCACGAGATATGGTATTTGTCTCCCACCCCCGCCCCCCTACCCCCGCAAATTTTGTCTCTTGAGCTTCTATCCAAAAAATCAGAAAGTCTATCCTACTGTACGGCTCCAGGAACTCTGCCCCATGTCGTGTGCAGCCTGGATGGGAGGGGAGCTTAGGAGAGGATGGATACATGTATATACACACGGCGGAGTCTCTTTGCTGCACACCTGAAACTACCACAGCATTGTTAACTGGCTACACTCTAATATAAAATAAAAAGTTTAAAAAAATCAGTGAGTTTACTAATACAAGGCCTTTAAGTCTACATGGCAGCCATTAGGGAGAGAACCGAAAAGCAGTTCCCTCTTTGGGATGAGGTATATTGCACTCCAGTTTGCCCCAGGCTTCACCACTCCCTACTACCCTACACTAGACCCACTTCAATTGTTCTAGTTATTATCTGGCCTCTGTGGGCATTTAGATCTGTCACTGCTGAAAAGATAGGTTCGGTGTTGTCTGGTTGGGAAACTGCGATCCATATACGGTCCCAGCAGCAAGAATTAGCCTCTGCTTATTTCTTTAGATGTACTTCAGGAAAGGGAGGGTGGGGAAGTTCAGGCCCAAGAGCAGCTATAGAACAACAACACTCTAGAGTGTACCAAGGAAAACACCCTTCCTTGGCAGTATCCCAGCATCCCATCCTGCTTCACTGTTAGCCAACTGACGGGCTTCCCAGCCAAATGACCAGTTATCTCCAGCCATTAAATGTGTTGTATCTGTCCTGTGAGTGTCATGGACATCCAGGCATGGCTGAAACTGAGCAGAGGACGCAAGCCAAACTCAGGCTGAAATCTCTGTTTTCCCAGCATCTATTCATAGCCTTGCAAATCTCTGCTGAGGACTACTTGCGTCAGGCAGCAGACTTCCGGGCAATGGGATGCGGAAATGAAGCACTTTGTCTATGGAGGAGATGCGGGCACAGAAAATGATATTTCGTGGGGAAGATGTCCTGAGACAAGGAGTCAAGTGACAGAAAAAGTAGGGGTGATTATTTCTATTTTGTGACATTAGAGAAAAGCTACCTGGAAGTGATTTTTAAACAGGTTTTTAAAATATGCGTACTGTTCTAGGGGACAAGAAGGCAAAGGCATTCTAGACTGAGGGAGGCAGGAGGTAATTTAGTGTGATGGGGGCGGGCAGGTGGTGTGTGTGCTCAGAGATGATCCTGGAGAGGTTGGTGGATCTGTCCTGTGTAAAACCTTTGAAGTAAGCCTGGAGTTTTGAGTCTTGACCTGCCTGCCAGAGGGTTTTTAAAGGGTTTTAACAGTTGGAGCAGAGGAACAAAATGAGAAGCAATTTCAGAAGCAGGGTGCAGACTGGATTTGGAGAGAGAATGGATGCAGAAGACAGTTTGCTGTTTTGTTTAGTCTCTAAGTTGTGTCTGATTCTTTTGCAACCCCAAGACTGTAGTCTATCAGGCTCCTCTGTCCATGGTATTCTCCAGGCAAGAATACTGGAGTGGGTTGCCATTTCCTTCTCCAGGGATCTTCCCAATCCAGGGATCGAATGTATATCTCCTGCACTGGCAGGCGAATTCTTTACCACTGAGCCACCAGGGAAGCCCCAGGTGGTGTTAGGATAAAGGGCCAGGAACACCTCAATCCAGCCCTGCTGTCGCCTCCTCCCCACTGCAGACATCTAAAGCGAGAGGGCCATGTGCACGGAGCAAGAGCTAAGCGGGAAGCAAGAAACGCTGAATTAATGGGGCAACCGTCTGATACCAACAGCTCCCATGACCCACTTCCCTGAGAACAGAGCTTTCCCGTAAAACCTAGGCTGAGATAATAAGCCTCTTCCCCAACAGACCACCTGCTTCCAAATCTAAATCCGGGGCCAACATGAGCTGGGGATGCTTCACGGAGACAATGAAGAGGGCCGGGTTCCTGAGCACACTCACCCAGGCAGCCTCCTCGAGGGGAGGAGCATCAGGCCCGGGAGCCAGGCTCACCTGTCTGGGAGCAGAAAGCGAGGGGTGCAGTGCCCTTTGAGCTAATCTGGGAGGCACTGCGCCTCCCAGCTCCAGGGAGGGTCCTGGCTCTCAGGGACAAGGCGCCCCGCCTCTCTTGGTGTGGAAGGGCTGGAAAAGGGCTCAGGGCAGGAGTGGTCCCTGGGAGGGCATTTGGGAAGAGTCCCGCTATAGCTTTCGCCCTTCATCTTCAGGTGTGTGCCGTCACCCAATGCTCAGGCCAGAGCTCTCAGAGAGCCTATGACCTAGCCAGAGTCAGATAGCGGCTTAACTGTGGAGCGGGATCCAAGCCCCACCAAATCAAAGCCCCTCCTCGGTGTGCGCCACAGCGCAAAAGTGGGGCTGTGCAACGCGCTTTGGAGTGAAACAGCGTGCAGCTCAGCTCCGAACGGGAGACAGAGGCAGAGCCATTTGCGTCAGCTCTCCGCAACGAGAACAAAAGCAAGAGCATTCCCAGGGAGGAGCCCTGGAAGTGCAGGGCGTCAGGGCGCGTCCTCCAACAGCAAGTCTCCTTGAGTGGGGCCATGCCAGGTGTCGGGGACCCACCCTGGAGCTTGGCGGGAATCCTTGGAGGCAAGAGAGGCCCCAGATGCTGTTGGGGGGAGTTCCCACTCTGTTCCGCAGGTGCTGGGGAGCCCCCTCAGAGTCTAGCAGGGGGCCAAGCAAGGTTCTGCCCCCTGTGAGAGGAGCGGTGCTGAGGACAGGGCAGCTGCAGGAGCACCGACGGACCAGGAAGCGACCAGGGCGGAGGTCCTGGCAGTGGGAGCAGAGCCCTGGCCAGTGTGAGGGGCCCTTGAGAGGACAGTCCAGACTAGGTGACTGATTAGACCCCAAGTCGAGGGAAAGAGGGGGAGAAAGGAAGACTCTGGGACCATAGCTCGGGATCCCTGGAGGGTAACAGTGAAGACAAGAGCCAAAGACAAAGACGGAGGACTGAGTAGAGGGGAGGTGATGAGTGGGCAGGAGGACTGAGTAGAGGGGAGGTGATGAGTCGGCAGGAGGACTGAGTAGAGGGGAGGTGATGAGTGGGCAGGAGGACTGAGTAGAGGGGAGGGGATGAGTGGGCAGGAGGACTGAGTAGAGGGGAGGGGA
>NW_011494901.1:864692-875507 GCF_000754665.1 Bison bison bison | reverse complement strand
TGAGTAGAGGGGAGGTGATGAGTGGGCAGGAGGACTGAGTAGAGGGGAGGTGATGAGTGGGCAGGAGGACTGAGTAGAGGGGAGGTGATGAGTCGGCAGGAGGACTGAGTAGAGGGGAGGTGATGAGTGGGCAGGAGGACTGAGTAGAGGGGAGGTGATGAGTCGGCATGTTTAGAATCAACCAATGCTTGCTGGAAAGATCCTGAATTTCATCAACTCTAGGACAAGTGTTCTCTTACATTTCAGCATCTCTGAAGTTGAAATGCGCCTTAGCATAAATGGCTTCCCTGGTGGCTCAGATGGTAAAGCATCTGCCTGCAATGCTGGAGACCCGGGTTTGATTCCTGGGTTGGGAAGATCCCCTGGAGAAGGAAATGGCAACCCACTCCAGTACTCTTGCCTGGAAAATCCCATGGAAGGAGGAGCCTAATAGGCTACAGTCCACGGGGTCGCAAAGAGTCGGACATGACTGAGCGACTTCACTTTCACTTTAGCATAAATGTGCTCAGAAAGCTACGTATTGTAGTTTTGTTGGCAGCATTTTCTCTTTCCTAGTGTTGCATCAAAAATATGTTTTCACGGCCAATGGCAGCTCAGACTGTATGAAATTGAGTGGTGGCCGTAGGAGGTGATGAACCTGGAACACTGCTCTGGGCTCCCCACTCCTTTGTGGCACATCTGAGACCCTGAACACCGGTTCCCTGTCCTGGGATTCAACGCCCTTATCTCTAAAGAGGGGCCAGTGACTGGTGAAGGAATGTTGTTCTGAGTACAGGAGCTGTCCTGGGCTCAGTGGACAAGCTCAGGTGGTTTGCTGTTAAAAAGTTGCTCTAGGATTAATCCATGCTACAGCCAGCCATCCCTTAGCCAGCTGTATGTGCTCTCTTATCCAGAAAAAGGCCACCTGGCATCCCAAATGTCCATCAAGTGATGACTGGATCAAAACTAAGTGCGTCCATACAATGGAAAATTATTTGGCCATAAAAAGAAATGGAGTCCTGCCACCTGCGCCACATGGACGAAACGTGGAAACACTGTGCTAAGTGAAAGAAGTCAGGCACAGAGGACCGCACACAGCATAGTGCTATTTACATGAAATGTCCAAGATCGGCAACCAGACAGAGGCGGAGAGCAGATGAGCAGATGAGTGGTTGCCAGGGGTGGGGGGGCTTGGTGAGTGATAGCCAACAGGTGCAGGGTTTCTTTTGAAAGTGATGAAAATATTCCAAAATTGATAATGGTGACTACAGTAAAGTCATTGAGTTTTAGGGCTTCCCAGGTGGCACAGTGGTTAGGAGTTCGCCTGCGAATGCAGGGGATGCAAGAGATGAGCGTTCAATCCCTGGATAGGGAAGATACCCTGGAGTAGGAAAGGGCAACCAGCTCCAGTATTCTTGCCTGGAAAATTCCATGGACAGAGGCGCCTTGAAGGCTACAGTTCATAGGATCACAAAGGGTCGGACACAACTGAGTGACTGAACACATAAAGTTGAATTTTACACTTTCAATGGGTGAACTATATCTCAATAAGTTGTTGTTGTTGTTTTTTTAAGCCACTCTGTCTCTGTTTTTGAGCATTTTCATTCCTTTCCAACTGGCAAGTAAAGTCCTTTGAAATTCTAGGTGGTCACCTGATCCTCAGACGCGGGACCCAGGAGAGGGGGCCCTGAGCCAGGTGGACCCGGAGGCCTCAATGTGCAGCTGGCGAGGTAACACGGGGCTGCCTCCTAGCCGTCTCCTCCAGGATGGGGCTCTGCCTCTCATGACCACACCCTCCCACTGTCCCCACTCCACACTCCCATGCCCTCAGGGAGCTGTGACGGGGTTGGAACAGAGGACAAACTGCAGACTGCTGCAGGGGACAAGAAACCCAGAAGGTCTGGCCTGGGACAGGGTGCTCTGGCTCTATTGAGGCATGAGTGTGGGCCCGGGTTTGAATCCAAGGCTTTTATGTGACCTCGGATCCCTTACTCAAGGTCCCTGTGTCGTAGCCTTCCCCTCTGTAACAGGGGAACAGGAATCCTTTCTCCCATCCAGGTTTTTACAAACTGGGCCAAGACTGGGAGGAGAGAGGGAGTCTTGAACACAAAATGTGAGGAGACACGTGCCCTCTGTTCGTGCACACAGCGAGCACTCCTTAGATCTGGGCCCCTCACTGGCCTCCCCTCTGATCTTGGTCTTGTTTATAAAGGTCGATTAAAGAAGAGCTTGGCCCAATGTCTGCAAACAGTGACAGCTGGCTCACATAGCCATTGTCATGAATGGACTCTTAAGATTCTGAGATATGGACTTTCTTTTCATTGTGTTTTCTTCTAAACTACTCCATGACTCCAAGATGGAGGTGATCAGAAAAGTGGGCCCCGGCCAAGGTTACCATGACACCTGCCCTACCCTGTAAGGTGTGCCCTGCAGGGCCCTTGGAGAGGGCTGGGAGCTGGGGGTGGCGTGCTGGCCACAGAGGCGACGCCCACCCACCTGCCCTTCCTCTATTCATCCCTCCCTCCTCCTCTTTCCCATTTGAAGCCCTCCGGTATTAGACCAACACCACTCTTCACCTACCAATCCCATCCCATAACTTCCAACTCCTCTCCCCTTTGGGGACGTAATGAGCTTTGATATATTTATGCTTTTGAAACAGAGGGGGAAAATGCTCAAACTGGAACCACAATGCCCTTGGGAACAGAAGCAAACACTCCAGCAGGGAACAACCTGGGAATCACAGCTTTGCCAGCAGGCCGCACACCCCACAGAATTTTGAAGACCTGCCTTTGCTTGCCATTGTGAAGAACACCGATGGACTCTGGTTCTTTCCTCCATTCTCTGCTTCTCTTCCTCTCATCCTTCCCTGATACCATCTTAGCATCATTTTCATATGTCTTATTTATTTGTTCATTCTTTCCTTCTCTATAAGCACATCCCATGCATTATTTCATTCAACTTCTCCAATTGCCTTCCACAGTTGAGGTTATCCCGACTTTATAGGCAAGGAAACTGAGGTTTAGAGATGAAAGAGAGAAATTCATTACTCCAAGGCCTCTGAACATTAATAGAGGAGGTGAATACACCAGTATCCCTGTACAGATGTGACAAGAACAGTGACATTTTCCCAAAGTGTTCATTTGTGCTTTCTCACAGCCAGATATTTATTAGCTTCTCTATTTTATGGGTAAGTAAATAAAACCCCAGGAGACTTCAAGAGATATGTATTTGATTACCAAGCAGGTTAGGATATACTTGGAGTAGAACCAGAGTCTGGTGAGGTTTCCTGAAGTTGTAAGAGGGGAAGCAGCATAATGACTGCACTTTGGACAAGGTGTTGCCACGACTAATCCAAGCATCTGAGAAGAGTAATGTGGTCCCTCTTCCCTGGTGCCCACTGACCACAGGAGCACCAAGCAGGTATCCTCGCATTTTGCTCCTCCTGTGCATTCAGGGCCCCCTCTGTTGGGAACAGCACCTCCATCTTCTTTTGGGAAAACTCTTTCCCCCTTTCTCAGTTCCAGGAATCTGGGTGAATGTGACTTCTCTCCTGAATCAAGGAGTGGGTGTATGATCAGGTGTGGCCAGACAGAGCACCCTGTCTCCTGGCCCCATGATTGGTTCAGAGATGGGCATGCAAACTGCCAGAATCCATGAAATGGAATTTCATGATCCTTTTAGGTATAGTTCTTGGTGGCTTCTTACCTCCACAAAAGGAAAGCCGGCTGGGATTGAAGTTAGTGTACAGAGAGGTGGCACCAGAAGAAGAAGCTGGATGCTGACGACACTGTTTGAACCTGGAAATCCCCCTTACAGAAGCCAAGAAGTCCACTTTACTGCCTATGCCAGTTGTAGTCAGGGGCCTACCCTTTGAAAAGCAAAGACTCCAGACAAGTAGCTACACAGAATTGTGACAGGTGTCAGATCTGAGCAGCACAGATCAAGGGATGTGGGAGCTCAGAGAAGGGGGATGTAGAGAGCCCCCCAGGATGGGAAGATCTGAGGGGACCTTGAAGGGCCAAGGATCATGCTATATGCCATCCCCAGAGGAAGCATCAATAGGACACCCACTACCTAGCGTGGCTCCTGTAGGACTCCTGCGCTTCATCTCACCCCCTCTGCCTCCCCAGGCTCTATCTCCAGGCCACTGTACAGGCTGCCTCTGTGCTGGAGAGACCTCCTCCCCCAACTCTTTATATAGTCCCAACTCAAATCTGTTTCCAGGGCCAGCATATCCATTATGCACAGAAAGCTGCTGCCGCTGCTAAGTCGCTTCAGTCGTGTCCAACTCTGTGCAACCCCAGAGACAGCAGCCCATCAGGCTCCCCCGTCCCTGGGATTCTCTGGGCAAGAACACTGGAGCGGGTCGTCATTTCCTTCTCCAGGGATGTGAGGTGATGGATGTGCTAATTATCTTGATCTTGGTAGTTATTCCACAATGCAGGTAAAATAATCACATTGTACACTTTGTAAAATATATTCAATTATATTTGTCAATTATCTCACAATATGCTACACTGTTGGTGGAAATATAAATCGATATATCCACTATGGAGAAAAGTATGGAGGTTCCTTAAAAAACTAAGAATAGAGCCACCAGATGATCCAGCAATCCCACTCCTGGGCATATATCTGGACAAAACCATACTTTTAAAAGATACCTCCACCCAAATGTTCATTGCAGCACTGTTTACAGTCGCCAAGACATAGAAGCAGCCTAGATGTTCATCAACACGAATGGATAAGAAGGATGCTGTATGTATATAAATATAGCAGAATATTACTCAGCCATCAAAAAGAATGAAATAATGCCATTTGCAGCTATTTGGATAGAGATGATCAGACTAAGCAAAGTAAATCAGACACAGAAAGACAAATACCATACGATATCACTTAATGTGGAATAAAAAATGATACTAATGAACTTATTTATAAAACAGAAACAGACTCACAGACTTAGAAAACATACTAAAGGTTACCAAAAGGAAAGGTGGGGGGCAGGGGTACATTAGGAGGTTGGGATTAACACGTACACCCTACCATATATGAAATAATCAACAAGGACCTACTGAATAGCACAAGGAACTATATTCAATACTCTGTAATGACCTATATGGAAAAAGAAACTGAAAAAGAATATATATATATATATATATATATATATATATGTTTTTCAGTGGATAAGTCATGTCTGACTCTTTGCAACCCCATGGACTGCAGCATTCCAGGCTTCCCTGTCCTTTACTATCTCCCAGAGTTTGTTGAAACTCATGCCCATTGAGTCAGTGATGCTATCCAACCATCTCATTCTCTGTTGCCCCCTTCTCCTCCTGCCCTCAGTCTTTCCCAGCATCAGAGTCTTTTCCAATAAGTCGACTCTTCCCATCAGGTGGCCAAAGTATTGGAGCTTCAGCTTCAGCATCAGTCCTTCCAATGAATATTCAGGGTGGATCTCCTTTAGGATTGATTGGTTTGTTCTCCCTGCTGTCCAAGGGACTCTCAAGATACATGTAAAACTAAATCACTTTGCTATACACCTGAAACCAACACAACATCATAAATCAAATATTCCCCAATATAAAAGTTTTTTAAATTTTTCTAAAAAGAAAAAACTGTTCTACAATAAAGCTGGGGGAAAAGGTTTTAATTTTAATTGATTTTAAGATAAGAGCAAAATTGATATGATAATGAATATATAAATATGAATTCATTCTGAATTATACTGCATTTTATACCAATATACCAAGGCAGTCATAAAAAAATTTATATGTATATAGTATATTGGGTCAGAGAAGGCAATGGCAACCCACTCCAGGACTCTTGCCTGGAAAATCCCATGGAAGGAGGAGCTTGGTAGGCTGCAGTCCATGGGGTGGCTCAGAGTCAGACACGACAGAGCAACTTCACTTTCACTTTTCACTTTCATGCATTGGAGAAGGCAATGGCAACCCACTCCAGTGTTCTTGCCTGGAGAATCCCAGGGATGGGGGAGCCTGGTGGGCTGCCGTCTATGGGGTCTTACAGAGTCGGACATGACTGAAGTGACTTAGCAGCAGCAGCAGCAGCAGCAGTAGTACAGTGGGCTGGCCAAAAAGTTTGTTTTGATCATTCCGTAAGGTGTTGCTTTTTTTTAATAGAGGAGGAGGCCCTGAAGGGTGACAATGCCTAGGGCCCTTGGAAGTCACAATGTGGGCTTGTCCATTTTTCTTAGGGAAACTTTTTTTTATGTTCCTGACTGCAGAAGTCTACTCCATCCTCTTTAGATGTTTATGATTTCTTTTTATAAAGTAAATTTTTAATGTTTATACTTCTTTTCATAATTTCTTCTCATCTCCATGAGTGTAGGGATTATGAGCACCGTATTTGCTGCTATGGTTGAATGAATGAACGAATTTTATTCATTTTTGTCCTGAAACATGTTTGCCCTTCTGCATCTTTGCATTACTCAAGAACCAAGACCTCCCTTAGCCTCCAGCTTGCAGGATTGCAGTTTCCAGTGTAATCGCCTAGGTAGGACCTGATCTGTTAGGTAAAGCCAGCTGCTGGTAGTTCTCTATGGAAAGAAACTCGTAGTCAGTTTCAATTCCACTTCTCTCATTCTGTCTTCATATTATTGAGGCATAGGGATTGGGTTGTTACTTTAGGCAGATTTATCTACATTTGGGGATAGTATTTGCATGGGTTTCACCCTTGCTCACTTATTGCAAATGGCACCTTCAAGGTTTATCACCTGGAAATTTGCCTAACCATCAGGTTATTTTCCTTGATGTGTATTTGTGAAGTCCTTGTAACTTTGGTTTGTTCATCCATTCATTTATTTAATGAATATTTATTAGTACCTCTTCTGCGGGTGCAGCAGGCTTCATTCAAGATGGCGAGTGCTGATTGGAGCAGAGCCAAGGCCTCACAGACATCTTTTCCTTCCCATCCCCTCCATCTTATCGCCCGTGGAGAATTTCTGCTGTCATCTCTTCTCCATACTATTTCATCCTCATAGAATTTCCCTTTCCTCTTGCACTTCTCTGAAAACTCAAAAATTTTCTCCCTCCATTAAGCAGAATATTTCACTTCTCTCTGGCTCCTGCTTCATCTAACAGCATTCATTTCACTTCTATCCAGTTTTTGCTTCATTTAACAGAAACCATTCGTTTTCTTTTTCCTTCATTTTCCTTTGAAAGCAGTTGTGAATATAAACAACAACAAAAGTTTTGTTTCATGATTATTTGGACTTCTTTGTGTATGTTTGTTTCCCAAGTGAAATGCCATAGCAAAGAGAAATTTCTCAGTCACTCTGCATACATTCCAGGTACCCAAAACCAAAAGACTGGAGTGATTATCAAAGCACAGCAGAGTCCATCCTTTCTGGAAGTTTGGACCGCTGGATTTGGGCAAGAGAATAGCCAATGAAGAAAACAGAGTACCTTGCCTAAGTGATTTGCTTATGTCAGCTTCAGGAGAGGCATGATCCAGCTACTCTAATACTGTAACCTAGCATCTTACATCTCTGCCCCTCAGATTTCAGTCCCACAGGCTCAGAGTTGCAAGCTGCCTGCAAGCAATATGCTGGGTCATGTGCTTCCATATTCAAATCCAGTAGTAAAAGAAGAGAATATGCCTTACTAATTACTGTGAACCAATGACCTAAAGTTAAGCCATGTTGGATTATGTGCCCATCCTTGAATCTATCACCGTGGCCAGGCTTAAGCCAATAAGGACTCAGCCTCAGAGCCATGTATGTATGTAGAGTCGACCCCACATAACTCGAACAAACAGAAAATGTGGGTACACCTGGGAAGGGGGATTGGCTACTGGAGTAACATGCAATCCACAGGTATCTACTGGAGGTCACTTCCGTTAGCATGATCTGAGGTCATTTCATGGAAAGGCCCCACAAGGACTTACTCTTTGAAGTGTATGTAGGATTTCAGAAGACAGAAAATGAAGGGTTGGAGGGAGAACGAGAGTTGGGAAAGCTTATCACATGGAAGGAATGACAAATCCCAAGGTATGGGACTTTCCTGGTGGTCCAGCGGTTAAGACTTCACCTTCCAAAGCAGAGGGTGAGGGTTTGATCCCTGGACAAGGAGCTGAGATCCCACATGCCTCATTGCCAAAAACACAAAACATAAGCAACAGAAGCAATATTGTAACACATTCATAAAGACTTTAAAAATGGTCCACACTGAGAATTCCTAAAAAAAAAAAAAAAAAAAAAAAGAAAAAGAAGTCAAATATGGAGGTACAGAGGTGAGAAAGCAGAAATCTTTGGGGCGAAGGAGGCAGAAGTTTCAACAAGTCTGATCAAAACCGATGGGGACACAAGATCCCAAGAAAGGGGAATGGGAGGGGCCATAGATATCTCAGTGGGAGCCCGGAACAGCTGGCTAAGGAGCTGGACTTTCTCTTAAGGACAGTGGGGAGCCAGAGGCATTTCTGCAGGGGAGCAGCACAGTCAGATTTGAGTTTCAGAAGATCACCTGGGTGGGGCCGTGCAGAGGATGGATGGTAGCAGGCAAGACCAGAGGCAGTGAGGAGGTTACTGACCCGAGTGGTGAGGTCCACCATCGGGGCGGTAAACCCAAAGTTTTCTTATTGCAGCTGTAGGTCAGAGGTACTGCACTTGGCCTCCACTGACATCACATCCTTCCAAGAGTCACAAACAGAGTTCCTGGCATCAAACCTGGACACTCCCTTTAAGCTCTCTGAGCCTCAGTTTACTCATCTGCAAAGTGGGGGCAAGACTCTGCCTTGGAGCTTTCAGATTCTTCATGTCAGTCCTCATGAATGTTGGTCCTCGAGAAATGTTAGGCCTGATCAATATTGGAAATGGGATTTCCCATAATTCCCTCTCCCCAAAATCAAGTTACACCTTTCGTAGAACACAAGGAAGCAAATCCTTGCTTGGGTGATGTCAAGAAAAACGACTTGTCAGGGCCCAAAATTTTGTACAAAGTGCAATTAATTATCCAGTCTACCCTCCCAGGAGTCTGTGGGGAGGGTTTTATCACTGTCATCTCCATCCTTCAGGTGAGAAAACTGAGGTCCAGAAAGGAAAATTACTAACCTCAGTTTCTTCAGCAAAGAAGTTCACAGAGTCAGGATGGGGTCCTATCCCTGACGGAGGATCCCCAGGATTCACCAACATGGGCCTCAGATGTAGCAGCAATTCACACTGATCTGTAGAGATGAGCACATCTGGCCAGACGGGACCGGACACTGCTCACCAAGACCTGCCCGTGAGAGAGGACCTTGGCTCTCACACCCGCACAGCGCCCCCTCCTGGGTGTCAGAGAGATAGCAGCAGCCAACCTTCTAATTGTTTCTAACCCCGCTAAGCTAACTCCAGTCCCTACACCCCCAGCACATGGCACCCCACTCCAGTACTCTTGCCTGGAAAATCCTGTGGACGGAGAAGCCCGGTAGGCTGAAGTCCATGGGGTCGCTCAGAGTCAGACAGGACTGAGCTACTTCACTTTCGCTTTTCACCTTCATGCATTGGAGAAGGAAATGGCAACCCACTCCAGTGTTCTTGCCTGGAGAATCCCAGGGACGGGGGAGCCTGATGGGCTGCCGTCTATGGGGTCGTACAGAGTCGGACATGACTGAAGTGACTTAGCAGTAGCAGTAGACCCCCAGCACACTGCTCTCCTGGAGTACTCTTCCTTCCTTGGTAGGCTTGGGGTAGGGTGTGTATTTTTTCCCTCCTAGTTTGTGTGTGGTTTAAGTTTGTGTTTTGTTTTTCCCATTGTGATGCGTGGAAGGAATAAGAACCTGGCTTCCAGTGGCAGCCTCACCACTTAGTAGATCTGAGACTGGACAGTCATGATCCATCTCCCCTCCCCCAACCTATTTTCCCATTTGTAAAATAGAAATATTGATCTTCCATCACAGAGTTAGTAAGTATTGCATGAGATAAAATCTGTAAAATGGCCAGTACATGCCCTAGCTCATCCTGGTGGTATTGGGGAAAGTAATACACTACTGTAAAAATTAAAAAAAAAAAAAGATGCTGAAGCAGTCACTATCTTAAAAAACACAGGAATTTGTTTCTCTTTTCAGAACAGTCCTGAAAGGACAGAGCAGTTCTGCTTCTGGGGCATAACCAGGGACTGGGCACGGGTACTTTGGGTGGTTAACTGCACGATAGGAGCTGGGAGTCTCACCCCACCTCCTCCGGGCACCACTCAAATGGAAAGTGCGGGAGAGCACGGAGCAGGCATCTCCAGTGTCTTAAGACTCCCCCCCAGTACAAACATCCGGGGGGCCAGATATAGAGACTCTTGGGCAGCCATCCAACTCTAGAGAAGAAGAGAATGAATTTCGATCAACCGTAATCTAGACCTTCCATATTTGTTTTCAATAGTTGCTGTTGTTTTCAAGATGTTCCCCTCCAAGACAAATCAGTAGAGTTCCAAGGGCCAGCAGAAGAATCATAAAGGTCTCTTTCTTTAGACAAATGGGAACTTCAGCCTGGAGTTACTGGCCAGGTTGAACTATTGTCATCTTCCGTTCCCTAACTGATGACCCTGTGAGCTTCTTGTAGCTTCTGTTGGATGGTTACGTCCAATCCTCTTCATGAATGAATGAAAGTAAGAAGTCTCAACAATAGATTCTTTGAAAATAAAAATTGGGACCCAACTCTTTGGTGGAAGTGAGTATGCAAGCTAAGTTAATACACAGCCTGAGATAAAAACAAGAGTTAGTTCACTGGGGAGCTGATGCAATGGGAGGAAGCCCTGGGGTTTGGGTTCAGGCCGGACTCAGTTCCCAGAGGAAGCCAGGGTCAGGAGAGTCCATTTCCTATGGATCTCTCTCTCCTGCAGGATATCCATCCAG
>NW_011494901.1:863938-864592 GCF_000754665.1 Bison bison bison | reverse complement strand
ATCCATCCAGAGCTATTGTTAAGAGTCCCAGGAACCCTCAGAAAGACCCCACACCCCCTCAGTGCTGGCAGCCTCCATCTATCTCCATCTTTTGGACTGTCAGGGACTAATGTCATCATGCCTTTAACCTTGGCCACGTTAGGATGCCTGTGGTCCTCACCAGTGGAGGCTGTTCGTGCTCACACCCCTCACGCCTCTGCAGCCTCCTTCTTCCTCATGACTTTACGTTGTCCTGTAGGAAAGCCCCCAACTTTCCTGCCGCTAGACTGCAGCTCCCAACACCATCTCCCAGTGCCGAATCATCTACATCTCTTGTTGCCTGTATCATTTGCTGTCCCTTTGCTCAATCTCTCTTCTGTCATAACCTTTAGTGATTCCAAAGCCCATGTAGGTGATCCTAGAACACTCTAGTCTCCTGTCCTTGACCTCAGAGCTACTCCCCAAAGTCACGCTTTACTGAGCAGCTTGCTTGCAGGGCCATACTTCATCCATAGCATCACCAGTAACTGTAACCACCCCTCCAAAATTTCAGCTACAAACACTTCATCTTCCTCATCCACCCCTGACCTCTCCACTCCCTCCCTCCAGAGCCCCAGAACCAACAATCCTCCAACCCACAGGGTCTACAGTCTTAATCAGCTTTCCACCATCCCT
>NW_011494901.1:841573-863838 GCF_000754665.1 Bison bison bison | reverse complement strand
CATTGTCATGATCAATTCTTATAGTTCTTCTTTGATAACATTCTCAACTCCCTTGATCGAAGATCTGTGGCTTATTTCCAGGGGGCTACAGCTTTAAGATGAATTGGAAGGCAAAGGAACTGCCTGGATTTCATTGCTGGGTTGACTCCGTAATAAAAGCAATTGTTGTTTGAGGGACTGTATCAGTTTTCTCAGGCTGCTGGATGAAGGATCATAAACTTAGAGGCTCAAAAGAGCATAAGTGTGTTCTCTTTCAGTGACAGAAGTCTGAGTTTGGCCACAGTCCACTAAGGCCTAAGTGTCAGCGAGACTGGCTGCTTCTGGAGAGTCTGAGGGGAGAAGGGCTGCCTACATTGACCAGCTGATGGCTCCTTCCTCCATCTTCAGAGGTCTTCCAACCTCTGCTTCCAACACTACCCAGTCTTCTCTTCTGACTCTGAGGCCCCTGCCTCCCTGTTCTAAGGGGCATGGAGAGCATATCATGACCACCAGAATCACCTCTCCAGCTTGAGATCATTAACTGAAGCGTATCTGTGAAACACTCTTGTCACAGAAGGTAACATTGGACGGTTTCAGACGTTAGAATGTGGACATCATCGGTGGGGGGGAGTGGGGTGCATTTTGTCAGGCCTACCACGAGGACCAAAAATTGCTAATATTTCTCTGGATCAGGAAGTCATCTTCTAGTACTTCTCATGTGTTAGCTGGGAAGGAAGAGGCTCTGGCCAGCCCCCAGGCTGGGAGCTGAATAACTGGGGCTGGACTTCAGGCTTTTAAATGAAGCCTGGCAGCCCAGCACCTAGGGAAATTGGGGAAACTTTGCTTTAGCAAGCAGTCCAGAGAAACAGGGTTACACTGATACAATTCATGGTCCCTCAAAGCTCAGACACTTACTACAGCAGAGATCTGTTTTATGCTTTTTGCAAACTCTAGTTGGATCTGGGCATCTCTCTAGGGAAAATGACCTGCAACTCAGCAGTTCTGGCTTCTGTGAGCTTATGGCTCTGCCATCCTAACAACAAATCTCTTCCACATCTGCCAGTCTGGGAGCGAAGAGATTGGGGGAAAACATGTGGGTTTTCAGTATCCTGGTCCAGAAGTCACAATCACTTCCATTCACATTTCATTTCTAGGACTGCTCACGGGGCCGTGGCCAAGGGCAAGGGGCTGAGAAATGCAGCGCTCTGTGCTCTGGAAGGGAAGGAGAGCCAGAAGCTGCTAAGCACCAGCGCTGGCCACCGCACACGCCGAGGGAGGCAGAGCAGCTGGCAGTCACCGACGGATGGGGAAATACGGAAACGCACCCAAGATGTCAGAAGAGCATCCCAGAGCAGGCACATCCTGCTGCTCTCCAGGCTCTCCCCCATTGACCCATTGTTTTGACAACTGCAAAGAATGCCAGACTTGGACCCAGGAGGGGAAAAGAGAGTTTTCTTTCATCTTCAGATTTCATAGTTCTAATTACACTGCTGCCTTCCTCTGCCAGGGGCGTGAGCACAAATCAGAATTACCTAAAGAACTCCAAGAGGAATTTAGCTTTCAGACTCTAAATGTGTAGTGTTCTTGGATTCCTACTTCAACAAAGCAGAGACGGTTTAAAAAAACGAATTCTTGCTTCATGTCAGAAAGTTCAAAAACAAGCAAATTCACAAAGAGATTTCTTGGCAAAAGCTCTGGATGTGGAATTAGACAGATGTAGGATTCCAACTCCGGTCCTGAAACCATAATCTCTGTGAGATGAGCTTTTCCCCATCTTTAATATCAGGTGATAACACTTGCCCTGCAGGGAGGTGGTGAAGACTGGATATGACGTGCACAACCACTGCCTAGGCTGGCCCCCACCTTCCCTTCCTCCTGTAAAAGTTACCTGCCTGTGAGGATTGTACTGGGGATCAGCCAAACACGTGGGGGAGGACACAGCGCAGCTTAGCAGAATAACACGTTGAAAGATTAACTGGGATTTTTCTTGTCCTTGCATTTCTTTGTAGCTATGATCCTCTTGCTCATCCAAACAGCTAATGTGGGTTTGCTGTGCTCATAACCCCCAGGAAGGACTACAGAGCAGAGGCTTTTCAGTTTTAGAAGTAGAGGCCCTCAGGGGGATATGTAAAAATTCTAGGAAATACAGTAAATCTGGGAGAATCCATAAGTCTAGAAGAACTAGCTCCCTACCAACAAAGCCAGATCCAGATTCCCCCTGGATAAGAGAAGGTGTTGGGGCAGGAGAGAGGCGAGGTTAGATTTCAGTGGGTCCCTTAGAAGGCTTCCTGTAGGTTCTCTCCAGAGCAGGGAAGAAAAGGGAATTCCCAGGTCTGATAGCAGTGGGTATCACTCCAAATTTTTTGGGTAGAACGTGGGAGGTACAAGCCCTAGAGGGAAGAAGCAAGTGATGGACCTGCACAGACACCTCTTAGGGGTGCCTGGGAACAGCTCAAAGGTGCATGAAGGGCTTTTCATCAGGAATGGTGGGTGATGTTGCCCGCCACCTGCTCCCTAGTTCAACTCCCTGGAGACCTACCCTAACTCTATTACAAATGATGCTTGCCAGGTACACCCCACTCTCCCCAGCTGACTTGTAGGTGTCAGGGCACAAAGGAAAGCCTCTGGGGGAGAGTGGATCCTGTGGTGAGAAGGACCAGGAACGAGTCTGCTCCTTCTGGGGCAGCTGTGATGGGTGGTATCCCCACAGTACTGCGCTGAGCGGCAGGCAGTGTCAGCTCCGGTGCTTTTCAGCATGTGCGTCTCAAGACGGAAGGCAGTTCTGGTTTTGTCGTCCCTGGAGTGAGGCACCTAAATGTTCCCAGGCCATTCCAGAGATGCTGCAGCTTCAGACCTTCTGATAAATCCTGCTCTGCTTAAACTACTGGAGTGGATTCCATCCTTGGCAACTAGAACTGACCGATTCGATGACTCAGCAGGAGCTCATGTCATCCACCATGGAAACAAGGATGTCCTGGCAGATGCCAGCACAGGCCAGCAGTGAGGACGGGGTGAGCACTTCGAAACTTGGATACAACCATCCCTGGGCAGAGTGGTGACTCCAGAGACACGTTAAATAGTTACAGGATGCCAGAAAGTCACCTAATGCTTGAGTTAGTGACCTGCGATTCGTATGCAAAAGATAGGCTTGTGTTTACAAGTAAAGGATATCTGTGCCTCCATCTCATACCTATTTGGAGGGCTTCTATAAAACAAACAAAAAAAAAAACAGAAAATAACAAGTGTTGGTGAGAATGAGGAGAAAATGGATCCCTTGTACACTGTTGTTTGGGAAAATAAAATGGTAAAGCCTCCATGGGAAACATCTGGGAGTGGGGATGTCCTGGAACCAATGCCCCATGGATACCAAAGGAAGCTGTATACACAAAAAAATTGAAAGAAGGGTCTTGAAGAGGTATTTGTACACCCACACTCATAGCAGCATTATTTACCACAGCCAAAGGTGAAAGCTACCCAAGCGTCCATCAACAAATGAATGGATAAAGAAAATGGTGTGTCGAAAGAATAACATTTAGTCTTAAAAAAGGAAAGAAATTCTAACACTTGCTACGTCCTGGATGAACGTGGAGGACAGGATGCTAAATGAAATAAATCAGACACAAAAGGGAAGAAATTGTATGATCTCACTTCTATAAAGCATCTAAAGTAATTGAACTCTTAGAAACAGAAAATACAGTGGTGGTTGCTAGGAGCTGGGGGAGGGGTGAAAAAGAAGTTAGTATTTAATTGGTACAGAGTTTAGTTTTGCAAGATAAAAAGAGTTCTGTGGATGGATGGTGGTGATGGTGGCAAGAAGTGTGAATGCTCTTAATATCGCTGAACAGTACACTTAGAAATGGTTAAGACAGTACATTTTATGTGATGTGTATTTTATCACCATTAAAATTTTTTTAAAAAACTTTCTAAACCTTCCATCCAGAAAACTAGACTCTCAGAATGTTAGCACTGGCTGGGGCCTACTCTGAGAGGAGAAGCGTCAGCATTTTTTTCCCAACATGGGCCCCTTCTACTCACCCCTCCCGCCCCTGGAGTGTAACAGATGTCCAGGTGACAGACATGTTGTCCCCACCCTGAGATGCTCCGTCTGGCCTCACTAGGCTTTGCTCTGGCCCCTGGCTGCTGGATAATTGATGATGACTCACAGAACAGGCCAGAAATGGAAGCAGCAGGCTCCAGACACTAATTAGATCTTCCTACTCCCCAAAGGATGTACTGGAGCCTCCTTCCTAAGACATCACCAGTGAAGAAGTGACATGGGACAAATGGAACGACCACCTCTACTGAGCTCTTGCTGTGAGCCAGATCCTTAATGCATGCTGTCACCTTGAATCCCCCAGTCCTATGTAACAGATGTCAGCCTTGTGGCGTCTTAGGAATGGAGAGCAAAGCCTCCCGGTTGTCACTGGCCAGGGCCAGGACCACGTGCGGCTCTGAGCTGGGTCGGGATGGCTTTCTGTACCCACTGGGAGTCTTGTCCATGTCTCTTGAACCGAATTCAACATTTTCAGCCATGCAAGGCTTGAGAGAAATATTGTCACATCTTAACCCACCCACTAGGGAATAGAATTCAGGGACAATTGCAGTAAGTGAAACAGCTATAGGTAAATAATTGATTTTTAAATGTTTTGAGACAGATTGGTTTATCTACACAGATAAATCAATTTGTGGGCTTCCCCCTTCTAGATCATTCTTCCAAGTCAAAGCTCTTTTCAGTGAAGCACCGGCATTAGAAATTGTGGACTTTTTTTTAATGGACTTGTTTGCAGAAACTGAATATATTTATCTGATTGTCTTTTTCAAAGCAAGTTACAAAATATTACAGTCAGCTTGCCCTTAGAGATCATTGTGTCCACTCCTCTGCCCATTGTACAGATGAGAAAACTGAAGTCCAGAAGGTTAGGAGGTCTTCAATGAATGGTGGAAGTGAGAGAGAATCCAGACCCGAGACCATCATGTGTGTTGCATGGCTTTGGCCTTAGGTATATGAGACACGAGATACATTCTTGGGTGGTTAAAGTCAATTCCTTCTCAGGCTCCAAACTGAAGTCTTCTGGGTCCTCCAGGGAGCAGGTGGGTACCATCTTTCAGATTTAAAGCCCCAAGCTGCTGACCTGAGCCAGGTACCTGCAGTCATCTGTGGAGAAGGGACCTTCTCCCCATATTGTAGATGAGGACACAGCCTCTGAGAGGGGACACCCTTGCCCAGGACACCAACCAGTGAGTGTGCATATTGTTTTACTGCAGTTGCTGTGGCAAAGTCCCATGGACCCAGTGGTTTAGAACCACAGAAGTTTGTTTCCTGACAACTTTGGAGGCGCTAAGTCCGAGATCAAGGTGTCAGCCGCTTGTTTCCCTCTGAACTTTGTGAAAGAAAAATCTATTCCAGACTCGCTCCTTGGCTTTGGCTGCCTTCTCCCTGTCTCTTTGTATCATCTTCTTTCTATGTGCATCTCTGTGTCCAAATATCCCCTTTTATAAGGACACTAGACATATTGGATTACAAGAGAAAGTTGCTCAGTCATGTCCAACTCTTTGTGACCCCATGGACTGTAGCCTGCCAGGCTCCTCTGTCCATGGGATTCTCCAGGCAAGAATATTGGAGTGGGTTGCCATGCCCTCCTCCAGGGGATCTTCCTGATCCAGAGGTTGAACCTACATCTCCCGCTTGGCAGGCAGATATTGTACCACCTGGGAAGCCTTATGGTAAGAGATGGGAAAATTACAACAGCTTAGAAAAGCTACTTTTTACCAGTCATATTGACAAAGATCAAGAAGTTAGATAATAGCCTGAGCTGTTGAGGCTATGGGGAAAACATATTCCTCTCTTGCTGGTGGGAGCGTAAAACTGTATCTACTCTAGGGAATGAAATTGGGTTCTACCTGTCAAAATCACAAATGCACACTCCAAATGTATTCAGAAATTATACTTTTAAGTATTTATCTTACGGCTTTACCATCCCTCCTGTGGGAGGCACTCTGGGTGCCAAGTTCTGTGGTTCAGAAAAATTTTAACAATCTAAGTGTCCATTAATAGGAGATTGCTTAAATAAATTGTTGTAAGAGCCGTATAATGGAATACAATGTTTAAGAAGAATAAGAAAATTATTTATGTGAACCAAAAAGCAGAAAAGAAAAGCACAGTATAGAATAGAGTGCAAAATATACCACAATTTGTGTGAAAACCTAATCTATGTTTATAAGCTTGCATGCCTTTGGAGCATGAATGGATGCGTGCCTGCTTGCTGAGTTGCTTCAGTCATGTCCGACTCTTTTTGACTCTATGAACTGTAGCCCACCAGGCTCCTCTGTCCATGGGATTCTCTAGACAAGAATACTGGAGTGGATTGCCAGGCCCTCCTCTCGGGGGTCTTCCCGACACAGGGATGGACCTGCATCTCCTGCAGCTCCTGCATTGCAGGAGAATCCTTTACCACTGAGCCACTAGGGAAGCCCACGTGTATGGATAGTCACACACAAAAAGCTGGCCTTATTGGTTATTTTCTGGGAAGAAAGCAGAATGACCAGGGATAGCGGGAAAGAGAGATTTTTTTAATTATAGTTAATTTGCAATGCTGTGTTGGTTTCAGGTATACAGCACAGTGCTTCAGTTTAGTTTCCGTTATAGGGCATTGAGTACAGTTCCCTGGGCTTTACAGTATGTCCCTATTGTTTACCTATTGCGTATATAGCAGTATGTATATGTTAATTCCAAATGCCTAGTTTACCCCTCCCCCTTTGGCAATGATGAGTCTGTTTTCTATGTCTGTGAGACTGTTTCTATTTTGTTAATAGGTTCATTTATATCACATTTTAGATCTACATATAACTGATATCATATATTTGTCTTTGTCTGACTCCAAATAATCTCTAGTTCTATCATGTTGCAAATGGCATTATTTCATTCTTCTTTATGGCCGAGTATGATTCCATGTGTGTATACATATGTATATATACATGTATATATATGTCCCTGGAGGAGGACATGGAAACCCACTCCAGTACTCTTGCCTGGAGAATCCCATGAACAGAGGAGCCTGGCAGGCTATACAGTCCATAGGGTGGCAAAAAGTTGGCCGTGACTGAGTGACCAGGGGCAGCACAGCACACATGGATATATGTCACATTTTCTTTATCCATTCATCTATTGATGGACATTAAGGTTGATTCCATGTCTTAACTATTGTAAATAGTGCTACTATGGACATTGGGGTGCATATATCTTCAAATAGGATTTTCTTCAGATATATGCCCAGGAGTTGAGTTGCTGGATCATATAATAACTTTATATTTAGCTTCTTAAGAAACCTCCCTGCTGTTCTCCATAGAGGCTGCACCAATTTAAACTTCCACAAACAAAGTAGGAGGGTTCCCTGTTCTCCACACCCTTTTCAGCATTCACTATTTGTATAATTTCTAATGATGGCCATTCTGACCGATGTGGGGTGATACCACACTGTAGTTTTGATTTGCATTTTGAAAGATAGACATTTTAAAGTCTGCTCTACATGCAGAAATTACCTATTTAAGATATTCACAGTTCCAAAGAAAATTCTTACCATCAGGCTGCAGGCCCAATTTGTGGCTTATTCCTCCAGGCAAAACTCGAGCATTTTAATAGTTTCCCAAATACATTCAATTAACTTTTATTCTCAGTTAATGAGTCTAAATTAAACCAGTGCCAGCAAGGGGGGGAAGCTAAGTACAGAGAAGGGACAAAGATCAAATGTCACTTCTTTCCTTTTTTCTCCTTGCAAAGGGAAGAATTAACTCTTCCTCTCCAGCAGCCCCACCATGACCTGAACCTGTTATAACTCAAGCCACAGGGAGTGACAGGCACTCATCATAGAGTCTGAGCAGGAGGCTGGCTCACAGGCGGGTTCTGACATCAGACAGAGATGGTTTGGAGTCTTGGTCCGGCCATGCACAAGTTGTGTGACACCAGAGAGACTGGAGCAACCTCTCTGATGCTCAGTCTCCTCATCTGTAACATGAGGGTAGCACTACTTGCTTTGTATGGTTGATTGTCTGATTCAACAAGCAGGAAAGCCCAGCACAGGCCCTGGCACCAAGTGGATGCTCCATCAGCACCACTTCTGCTCCACAGCACACGTTTCCTGAACCCCTGCGGCGTGCTGGGTGCCGTGTGGGGCTCTGGGGGACGTGGAGAGTCCTGGCTCTCGGGGAGCACGTGTCCTTATCTGCCTGTTATCATTTTTTGGGTGCACTCTGTCGGCTCTGACACATTGGAAAGAGCTGGATAAAGCATGGGTCCCTGTTCTGGCTTTCTTCCTGGCTCCCTGGGGCAAAGGCTGTGTCAGCATCCACTCTGGGCCTGGCACAGTGTTCCTTCTGGAAAGGCCTGCTGAGTGCGGCAGTGAGAACCTCACGGGATGCCTGCTTGGCTCTCTCTCTGGGCTGGAAAATGACACAGTGGAGGAGAGCCCAGTGAGCTCCCTTCATACCCCCAGAGGGAGGCCGGAATAGAGCCGGGTCTGCAGCCGTGATTTCTCCTCAGAGTGTTAGCATGGGCTCTTGGGATGAAGAAAGCTGGTTTCCAGCCCAGTAGCCTCCCTTAGGAGAGGCCTGAGGAGCCCCTGGGTAGCAGCATCCTGGGAGATCCTTTGCCACACACCATCGGTGCTGCGATGGAGGTGGCTTTCACAGAAGGGGGCTGAGATGCCAGCCTGAGTGGGGCCCCAGGGCACCACATCTCTGAGGCCAAAAAGCAAAGAGCTGGCTGGGTGCATGAGGACACAGAAATTCTCTGCTTACTTGTTTGTGTGTGTGGGTTTTGTTTTTGTTTTCTTTTTTGGCATTTTTAAGATATCTCAAATGTCTGTAATTCCATAATTAATAGCTCCCTCCCATACCCTAAGAGGCCTTCAAGACCAAACAGAGAGAACTGAGATGCTGAAGCCATGGGGGGGGGCGGTTAAGGGGACCCAGAGGTGGGGTCTGAGCACAGGGCAAACCCATGTCAGCACTGCCATGCACATCCCTGTGGAGTGAGGGGGTCAAAGCAGCAGGACTGGCCGGTGGATCTTCATAGATTTGAGCCAGAACAATGAAAGCTTTCATATTAATGCATTTCTTCTTTATGTGCAAAAAAAAAAAAACAAAAAAAAACCCACCAAGAAGACAATGTTGAAGATCCAGGAAAGGAACCTGCATTTTCAGAACTTATCATTTGTCATGTGCTTTAGGACACCTTTAATTAACCCAATGTAAAGTCATCCCATTTTAGACTTGGGGATCCCAAAGCTTGGAAAAACAGAGTAAATGACTCTGGTCTCAAGGGGAGAAATCGAGGGTTCAGCAGGGGGGCCAGAGGAGCTGCTGAAGCCCAGACTCATCCCACGGCAGGACCCAGGTATTGGGTCCCCACTGCCCTGTGTGTTCTGATGCTGCCTAGGAGGCTGCCTCTTCCTGAGGACACGTGTGGTTCTGACATCCTGGCACTGCTCAGAAATTGCTTGTCTTTGCCTATTATTTTTGGATGGTAAAGCTCATCTGGCAGGCTGTGTCATCCAACAAGACACTGCCCTGTGCCAGGCCCTGTTCCAGGCATCGAGGAAGCAAAGATGAATAAGTTGAAGCCACAGGCTTCAAGTGGGTGGTGCAAACACAGGCTTGGAGCCAGGCAAGACCTGGGTCTGAGTTCAGCCCTGGGCACTCACTGACCATGTGACCCTGGACCAATCCCTTTGTTCCTTCAAGCCCATGATTCTTAACAGACACTGGAGATAATAACATCTTTCTAGGGTGATTGTGAAGATTCAATAACATAATATACTTAGAGTTCTAGGCTTACAGTCAGTGCTTAATCTTAACCTTAATTTTAAAGCCAGTGGCAAGTCTTGTTAGAGTTAAAAAGACATGCTTGGGACTTCCTTGGTGGTCCAGTGGTTGAGAACCTGCCTGCCAATGCAGGGGACATGGGTTCGATCCTTGGTCCAGGAAAATTCCGCATGCCACAGGGCAGCTAAGCCCGTGCATCACGACGTCTGATCCCAAGCCTTAGAGCCCGTGCTCTGAAGCAAGGGAAGCCACTGCCTTGAGAAACCTGTGCACTGCAACTGGAGAATTGCCCCGAGTTCTGCAGCTAGAAAAAGCCTGCCCAGCAGCAAAGACGCAGCGCAGCCATAATGTTGATGCTTGGTGGAAACCAACACAACACTGTGAAGCAATTAAAAAAAAAAAAAACACGCTCTCCCAGCCGCTAAGTCAGCCTGACAAGTCACACTGTAGAGTTCAGTGTGTTGCGGGTGAACAGAAATGCAGATTCTTGGCTGGGAACTCCCAGGAGTAGGATATGCAACCAGGAGGAGAAGAAGGAAGGACACAGGGAAAAATCAAACTATCCCTGGGGTAAAGCATGGGACTTACTGTAGACTGAATGGCTGTGATCCCCCAAATTTATATGTTGAAACCTAACCCCCAATACGAGGGTAGTAGGAGGTGGGGCGTTTGAGAGGTGATAGGTGAGGAGGGCGGAGCCCCTGAAATGGGGCAGGACCCCGTGGGGTCCTCCCAGGAACAAGACTTTCTGTGTTCCCTGTTTCCTGCCTGTAGGTAAAAGGCTTCAGCCTCTTAGACTTTCCTCGAGTTCCAAAGGGCAGATTCAAATAGATAATAAGGGGGAAGAGAGAATGAAGAAACAGAGGGGGAGCAGTCGAGAAACAATAGGGCGGTGATGGGCGGGGCCCGGGTTGCTCCTCAGGGGATGGGCACAGCAATCTGATACACACCCCTAAGTTCTTTCATGGGAACTGGGCCCCCACCCCAGTAGAGGATGGGACCTTCAGGTTGAACACAAGCATTTGGATCCCAGGCTGGTTGGAACCACAAGGCTGAAGACTGAGATTGCTGGAATATCATCGTATCACCTCACTACCCACCAATCAGAAGAAAGTCACATACTCTACAGCGTTCACCCCCCGCCCCACCAACTCCTTCCTGAAGCCCAGCGGGTCTTTTGAACATAATCCACCTATTCTTGCTTGGCCCTGAACTCAACCTTTCTCTGATCCAGTCTCCAACTTTGGGGGTTTTCTTGGCTCCACAGTGTGTCGGGCACATGAACTTAGATTCAGCAATGCCCCCACAAGTGGGGATTAGTGCCCTTATGAAAGAAACCCTAGAGAGCTCTCTTGTCCTCTTTCCCACACGAGGACACAGCCCATCAGCAGGCTGCAACGCACAAGAGGGCCCTAACCAGAATCAGTCACTCTGGCACCCTGATTGTACTTCCAGCTTCTAGAACTGTAAGAAATAAAAGTCTGTTTTCTACAAGCTACCCATTCTCTCGGATTGTGTCATAGCAGCCAGAACAACTAAGACAATTCTCAGCATATCTTTAATGCTGGGTTTTTTCAAGTTGTCTGGATCTTCAGATAAGGGTGTTACTTACTTAATGCTCATGACAACCACGGCTTCCATTTCCCACCATTGCAAAATAATGTCTTGGTGAACACCTTGTGTGTGTGCAGTTTTGTGTTTTCGGAATATGGAATTTCTGGATCAGATTTTGATGGTTTCTGCCCTTTTGCCTTACAAAAAGTGGCATTATTATATCCACATGTTGTAAATGATTTGACAGAGGTTTAGAGGGGAAAGGGACTTGGCCAAGACCCCCCAGCTGCTAGAATGAAAGACAGGACTAGAATTCAGGTCTGCCTTTCCCAAATCTGATAAATAGGTGCCCAGAAGCCTGGATTAGAAGAAGTCTCTCTTGTCCTGGCAATAAGTTTGGAGGAGCCAGGCATCCTGTGGGCAAAACAGAGGCTCAGCCCTGCCTCTGCCCTGCTTCCTGAGCCAATCACCAGCTTCCTGAGGCGGCTGGGACCTGGAGGCAGGAATGGCCAGATCAACCCACCGTTCTGGAGCCAAGGTTACTGATCAAAACAAGCACATCGCCTGGGCCTCCCTGACAAGCAGGAGGCTGGCTGTCTCTCTCCTTCAAGACTCATTACAGACCAATCTAGGTTGCAGCTGAATAGGCTGCCTCAGCATCCACACATCCTACGACTCAGACCCAAACACAACCCCTGTGAGTGAGGGCTCATGAATTTCCAGCTTAGACGTGGGTAGAAGGTCCCAGTTAGCAAGGAAAGAACCAAGACCGAGCTTAGGGCTCTGTTCAATCTTTCCCTCTGAAGTTGAGAAAAGCACTGTTCCTTTCTCAGAATATATTACTTAAGGGAAGTACATCAAGGGCCTCAGATCCAGTGGAGGTCAGCTCTAATTGGCAAGGAGTCTGAGTAATTCATTAATCTCCCTTCCACTCAGCAGGCCAGGTGTGCAGCCCATTCCTTGAATCGCTGGCTAATTCGTTGTGGCCCATGTGACTTCCATCCCACCTACATATTTATGACACCAGTGGCAAGTGTCTACTTGCCTTTCTTTCCTAGAATGTGAGCTCCTGGACGTTCCTGGATGGCAAGCCCCCAGCTGCATCCCTCTCTGTGCCATGCACAAGTCAAACACAGAGCAGAAATGTCTGATGAAGGGAGGCGGGAGCCATTTGTTGACATGATAAATATTCCACAGCCACAGTAGATCACACTCTGCTCTAGACCCTAGATTTATCTGATTTGGTGGCCGATATAAATAAGCCTACAAAGACATTTGATGGTGGGAGGACAGAGTCCTGCATAAAAATAGAAGAGATGGGTTCCAGCTTGGCCAGCTCCCTTTCTGAGTATCCGCTTCCTTGACAATCAAACGAGCTCTTTTATGAAATGGAAGACTCTGGAGGGCCTCCACATCCTGGCAACCAGCTTTGAGGAAGGGTTGAGATCCCTTATTAGAGTGCAGAGCCCTTCAAGAAAGCAGATGTGTCACTCTCTGAGTGCCAGATGTTTGACAAAAGCGATGAGTCTTGCGGAAACGAATGGTTTGTGTTGCTCACAGATGGAAGAGCAGATGTGCATAAGTATTGATGCGTAAGCCCAGAGCCATTGGCAGGCCAGTGGCAGAGGCTGAGGCCAAGGCAGGGCGGGCCAGGAGAGGGCAACGGCCCAGACTCAGGGAAGCTGGGCTTAAAGATTTGTTTAGGCTTCCTAGCCATGGCCTCTCTTGATGCTATTCACCTCTCCCAACACATCTTACCTCCCACTTCTTTTATGAGATTTGAAGGCACCAGGATTGAGACTGTGTCATGGCTGTGTAGTTAGTCCCAGAGTTCTGGAGACTAGTGGTCTGGGTTCAAATCTCTGTCCTAATATTTCTAGCTGGGGATCTTGAACAAATTATTCATTGTCACTTTGCTTTTTTTCATATAGAAAATAAGTAACTGCTATGGAGGGCTTTAAAAAATTATAATAAACTCTGAATAAGTGGTAGTTTTGACTACATACTTGCCTGGCACACAGTATTAAACATACCCCTTGGAGTGCTCATTTACATAATTGGCCTTGATGCTTCCAGGGCCTCAAGGAACTAAGCTGGAGCGTGATGGGGTTGCTTAGCTGCCTTTAGGTATCAGAGTGCAGTATTCTGGGGTGAAGGAGGATGGCTCTGACTCTCAGGGTGCTGGAAGGACCCTGGGCCTGGCAGGAGGCAGAGCCACCCGGCTGCATAGTGCAGTCAGGGACAAGGACCTTCTGGGACCATCAGACTAAGGCCATGCCTTCTGCTTTAAGGTGGAGTTAAACAGCTGCAGGATCTGACCTGGACCTTGCTGGTTGGCAGAGATATGGCCTAAGAACAAGCATACTGACCCAAGAGTGATGTCTCAAGCTTTGGTGATGCGGTGTCTGAGGCTTTGGGATGTATATCTGTTTCCGTAGTTTTGAAGCAGGTCCACCGGTGCCGACTGTAGGAAGAAGGGTTTGAGTGATGAATGAAGGAAAATCGGGAAAAGCTAAAGGTAGGGTGTGGTTCTTGATACCCCAGCTCATCCAGTATAACTTCTGCAATTTGTGTCAATTTGAAGAATGGGGGGAAGATGGGGGAAGATGAAGGCAGAGGTGGTGTGTTCTAAGGTCAAAACAGGTCAAGGGAGGAAGGAGGAGGTGCTTCCAATTCAGTCCTCTGGGGAAGTGGGAACGATCAAGGAGAGCTGCACAGAGGAGGTGACATTCCTTTGGGATCTGGAAAGTTGAGTGTCAGATCAAGCCCTTTGGAAGAAGTGTTCTCGGGGCAGGCTGCAGCACTCGGAGGCCCAGCAGTGTGACTGTTGAGGACAGCAGCAAGGTCTGTGGGAAAGCAATCCACGGCCACTGCAAGCTCGGCACTTGAGATGAGACTTTACGTAGACCAAGCAGCCAGAGACCTTGGGAGGAGCCCTCCTCAATGGACATCCTCTCCTCAAGGGTGAGGGGAGGCAACAAAGGGTATAGGTCCAGCTCAGAAAGCCACATCCAAGAATGGGAAACCACTGTCTGCTAGGTGTCAGACGTTGGACTAAGCACTGGCATTCATCATCCCATGTAAGCCTCAAGACAATCTCGTAGGGTAAGCATTATCACCCCATTTTAAAGATGAGAAAACTGAGGCTGGCAAAGGGGAAAAGTCATTTGTGCAAAGCCAGGTTACACTTGGGTAACCATGTCATGGCGGTCTTCATGCTGCTCAAATCCTGGGGAATACTGACTCAAACCAAAGTCTAGAGTCTTCCCTGGACTTCTGCAAATTCCCTGAGGGCCTCTCGTGTCTGGTCTCTTGTCCTTTCTAGCTCCATTTCACCCAGGGCATGTCCACATGCCATCATATATCCCCCAGGCCAGACACTGCTCCTTCTCCTGGGTGCCTGCCACCTCCAATCTCTGCTTCTGCCCAGGAATGGAACACTGACTGTGGGATCTGGCAAAGCACCAGCTAAAAGCTACAGCTCCCAGCAGCATCTGATGACAATGACATTGGCCCTGCCACCCTAGAATTGGCAAGCCAGCACTAGCAACCTTCTTTACGTGTGACAACAGCCCTCAAAATTCCTCACAGATTCACGAGTCCCAACCACAAAGTCAGTACACATTTTTTGCACTTTTGTGGATTTTACTCACCACTTGAAGGTCACAGGAAGGAGTCAGATCACATCCCAGGCCACCTTATGCCATTTCTCTTTCTCCTTTTCCAAAGTTCTCTTGACTCCTCCCTATCCAAACTCTCAGGATTCCTAGGTTTTCTGCCTTTGTTTTCACCCTCAGTTCTATTCACTTAACTCCAAGTCCACATCCATCCAAAACAAAAGCCCTTCATTCACTTCACAGAATTTGCTCTGTGTGTGTGTGTGTGTGTGTTTAAGGAAAACCAGTTGACAGCATGCCAGCCTAGAACCAGCTGTGCCTGACATCTGCTTGCTCTCCCTATGGTGATTATTGCCCCAGATGGGGAAGGTTGTCTCTTGTCCCCATCTTAACAATGCCAGTGTAGAGACCTGTTTGTTCCGGCTGTGACTTTCCACATCTTCCCTTCTGGAAATCACGTGGGATGCTTCCCTCTGGGCACCACAGGAAGCTGTCTTCTCACACAGCCCTGAAAGGCCATCCCGCTGCAGGAGCCCCTCTGTGGCAGGGCCCTGCTGAGCAGAGGTCTCTCCTGACTCCTTTAAAGTTCCAGGCCTCACTCTTGGGGCTGCTACAAGAAAGCAAGAGGGGGTGGGAAGAGCTGGGCCCCTGGAGGAGGACTTCTCCACCAGTGATGCCGGAATGTGTCTCAGCCACGATGGCAACAGAGCAAGGCCTCCAAGTGGTCTCCCCCTTGCCTTCCCACACGTGGCTTTAAAGCTCTGAAGTGGTTCTGCCTGGAAACACAAGCAACTGCAGCCTGGCCTCCCAAACTCACCAACAACGTTGCAAGCAACCTAACCTCTGCCCTCAAAGCAAGTATCCATTGGTGGGAATGGGTGCAGTTCTCCAGCCCCTCCCTCCCCGCTAGGGCTTCTCTCAAAAGCAGTAGTCATCCTCACAAATCCCTGCCATGGAAACAAGAGAGGCTCTGGTACTTTAAATAAAAGGACAGAAATAGTAGACACGAAGGAAGAGACGGCCGTGGCCCAGGCAGCTTTGTCCAGCTAGGAGGGTCTTGCAGACCACACCCTCATCCTTCCATCTTCTCTGGGGCTTGGCGTCTAGGCTTGGAGGCCAGCGAAGATGGGTCCCTATCAATGCTCTGAGAACGGTTAAGGGACGTCCAGAGCTGCAGCCCATGCCCCTGAGTCTCCTACAGTTTATCTGATTTTGTGTGGTTTTAGTGTGGGGTTTTATGTGTGATTTCTGCAAAGAAGCTACTACCCAGCCTAGTCCAGTGATAACTGTTCCTCCCATCACTGGCACGGAAGCGAGGTGGAGACTGGCTACGTCTGGAACTGGCTGCTTTTACTGCTCCAGCAGTGGATTGGAAATGCAAAGCACTGGAGCTAACGGAAAAAGAGGTGGTGTAAAAGAATCATATGTCTCTGATCTTGACCTTTTGGTGAATTGTAAGGCCATTTTTCTCATTACAAAAAGCTAACTTCTAGAACTAGGAGCATGGTAGGTGGATTCATTTCCTACAGCTGCTGTAAGAAATTACTCTAAACTTGGTGGCTTGAGATGACACGATTGTATTCTCTTACAGTTCAGGGGGTCAGAAATCCAAAGTCAGTGTTATGGGGCTCAAGCCAGGGTGCGGGCGGGGCTGGCTCCTCCTGGAGGCCCCGGAGGAGAATCTGTTCTGTCTCCTGAAGCTTTCTGAGGCCACCCTCAGGCCTCGGGGCCTCATTACTCCAGTCTCTGCTCTTGTCATCACTCACCTTCCTGATCTGACTCGCTGTCCCTCCTCTTCCTTGGAATTACACTGGGCCCACAAGGAAAACCCCAGTATACCTGGGGAGATGGAAGTGAAAATACCCCATTGTACATGGTGCGGTTCAAGACATGCCACTCTGAAATATGACACCATTGCATTTTGAATACATTGAGCTGAAGGAGTTTGAGAAAACAGCAGATACAGGAAGGTCACTCTGACCTCCCCTACCTGCTGCCCTTCCTCTCTGAAATAGGCCATGAAACTCTCACGTGAAAGGTACCCTCCATATCAGGAGGAAGGAAGACATTTTTACCCCCAGATACAGGGAATTTGGAGCAGAGCTGGCTTGTATAAACAAACCATGTTAAATTCATCCTTGTCATCCTAGCTACTTCTTCACCAACACACGGCAACACCTCTCTCCTGGCAACACTTCAATTGCTTCTTTATCAAAAAGGTAGAGGAGCTTCCTGCTGTTTGGTCACTTCTTCAGGTCTTCATTCCCTTGTGAATGTCCCCAGACGTTTACCCCTGGTGATCTGTCTTTGTCCAGTTAATGGCCAGACCCAAGCAGGGAGCTTAAGAACGTAGAGGAGAGTGTTTTCCTCCACTACATATAACACAGGAGGATGGGCACAGAAGCAAGGTTAACCAGGCTGCTGGGAAGGTCCCAACTGATGCAGCCAGGGTCCTGGGGGCAGCAGGTCCTGGGAAACGGAGTAGGTAGACAGGAAATCATGGGCACATTGGAATAGAGGCTTGTGGAGTCCGAAGGTCTGGTGTGCCTGGGAGCTTCAAGGAGCTGATCTGCTTCCGCACGGGCTCCCCCAGGCTGCATGAAGTTAAGATGAGGTGACAGGTGTAAGAGAGTTTCATGAACTGCGAGGCTCCTGTGAAGAGTGAGAGATGAGGGGGTGGGGCTCTTGCCCCTTCTCTTGTCTCCTCCCTGCTAGTTTCCAGATAAAGCAAAGTGACAGGACTTTGGGGGAAAAAAATTAATAAAGTGTCCTTGTATAAATCCGATCATTTCTCCTTAGGTTAAAACCCTCCAATAGATGTCATGCCTCTACAACAGAAGCCAAGTCTCTTCCTGCCCCCCAGAGTGGCGGTGGGTGCCAAGTGACCCGGTTCTCCCCCATGGGATGCCCCTGGAACCATCTGACTCCCCCACCCTTGCCAGCTCTCTATTCCTTAAACACCGCAAACAGCACCGCCCCTGGACGCTGACCCTTGCTAGACCCACAGTGTGTAACGCCCTGCTCTGAACCCTCCACACCTTGCTCCTTCTTGGCTCAAATGTCCTCCTTCCAGGCCTCCCCTGACCATCTAGCTGAAGTGATCCCCACATCCCTACTCCACCCTACACCCCAGGCCAATCTGCCTCAGGCTCTCTTTTCTTCATGTAGCAAGTGCTGAATATCATCATCTGGAGTTACTTTATTCCAGTATTTACTTGTTTGTATCTCTTATCGGTTATAAGCATTGTCATGGGGACAGACACGGTACCACTTTGGCTGACCTCTGCATCCCCAATGCCTATGGACACTAACCTAGCTTGCACAGACTATCAACATTTGAGTGAATACATTCCTAAAGGAACACGTGAACAAGTGAGATTAAAATTATCTTGCCAATGCTTGCAGCCTTAGTATATAAACCAAAATGGAGATTTAGTAACATTTGAGCATTTTTATATCAGGCTATGTTTTGGTTTTATATCAGGCTATGTTTGGGATTCCCTGGTGGCTCAGATGGTAAAGAATCTGCTTGCAAAGTGGGAGACCCAGGTTCAGTCCCTGGGATGGAAAGATCACCTGGAGCAGGACATGGCAACCCACTCCAGGATTCTTGCCTGGAGAATCTCATGGACAGAGGAGCCTGGCGGGCTGCAGTTTATGGGTTCACAAAGAGTTGGACATGACTGAGTGACTAGTGATTTCACTTGCATATATTTTGTTTCTCTCTTTTGTAAAGTCACATGTCTGGTCATAGCACACAGACATTCTAGATAAGAAAAAATGAGACTCTTTAATATTTATAAAAAAAAATTCAATACACATTACCTTGTTTTTCTTTCCATGACAACCCTGCATGTTAACTGGTATTTCACCATTTTAACACATGGAAAAACTGAGACAGAGAGAGGCTGGGTAACTTGCCTGAAGTTACACAGCTTAGCCATGGTAGACCCAGGCTTCTAGGGAGACCCATGTTTAGAGACACTGTATGCAGTGCCTTTCTCTCTGTGAACATTAATTTCTGCTCTTCATCATTACTTCATCTGGATGGGGCGGTGCCCCATGATATTCAGAGTTTGGTGGGGGAAACGGATTTTGATGGATACCAAGTTGTGGCAGTTGCTGCTGTTGCTTCCTGTCTAGCATCCAACCTTCCTGTCTTGGGTCTCAGCCCTCGATCTTCCTTTGGAGAGGCTTCCCTTTCCCCTTGCGCAGAGACATGGGCTCAGCAGCACTGCCTGCACCCTCCCAGCGCAGACATGTGATTGTCACCTGGTCATTTGAAGTCACAGTAGTTGGGTCAGTTCAGGCACCTGACCAAGTTGAGCCAGCAAGCACCAGTCTTGAGATTTTCTTCTGCAACTTTTGGGAAAAAGAATTTTCTTTTCCTGAAGGAGTTGCTTATCTGGTACAATAGAAGTTTAAAGTTACGGGTGCTATGCAAGAATGAGTCCAACAAAACATGAAGCCACTTCTCACTGAGCTTGCATTTGCACCCGGATTAAGCCATGCCTGAAGGCGATGCTCCTTGCATTAAGGCCAGTCAGTATTGGGCTTCTGATCCTTGCAACTGAAAGACTTCCAGGGGATATAAGATGTGTGGTCATTACTATCCCATGCAGTAGGAACTCACAGCAAAGGGCCTCACCATTTGGAGGCCAGGAAAGCCTCCTAGAGGAAAGGGCATTTGAGGTTGAACTTAAAGGATGAATGGGGATTCTTGGGCAGATCTCTCAGTGATTGGGACAACATTGCCATGGTATTAGGTAGGCCCAGTGTTGCTTGACCACAGAGTGAGAGGGTGGGTTGGAAAGACATACAGGGGCCCCAGAGCCCCCTCACAAAGGGCTTCAAAAGGGCCAGAGACTATCAGTTTTATTCTTCAGGCATTAAGTTCACACTCAGGAACTTTCAATAGAAGAGGCAGGGGTTCTCAATTAACAAACTCCTCTTTAGAAACCCTCCTGGAACAGGTGATCCCAGCCTCCTTCCTCCTGGAAGCCTGTCGTCTCCTCTGTGGGCGGACTGGCCGCCCCTAGCCCCACAGCCGGCTGCGGCTGAATGGCACCCGCGTAATTAAGCCATGCTGGGCAAAATTCCAGAAGAGACCAGCCAAGGCTTGGGAAAACTGTGATTCTCTGAGTCTCTCATTTCTTTCAGACTCGGAAATTCTCCTTTTGCTCATTTCTACCAGAAACAAAGCATGACAGGCTGTTGTGACAGGCTCTGCATTGCTGTGGGTATGAAGTTTGAGGGGGCGGGGGCTACAGTGATCCCTCCAGCAGTGTCCATGGGGCTTCCTTGCCAGAGGTGACCTGAGGCTCAGAAGAGGGGATACCCATCCAGCTGCCTTTCTCTTGACAAAGGAAAATCTTGAACAGAAGAAGCCGACTGAGCTGGGAGGAGAGGAAACGTCAGGAGTGCCCTCAGGGTGAATTATGTCTTCAGAACCATCTTAATTGTGCAAAAAGGCCTAGTCTCCCCCTGCCTTGGAGCGGGAGGATACTGGCGGTAAGAGTCACCTGGTAGCCGGCGTGGGTGTCAGGATAGCCCTGCACCCTCTGAGCTTCACGTTCACAGAGAGATACCAGCGCACTGTCTGGGAGTGGGGTGACGGCAGAGCCTGCAGCAAGGAAATAATGCTTGACCCTCACCCTGCGCTCGTCCCACTCCACCTGACAGCTCACGGCATTGCTGCTAGGCTGGCTCTGAACTGGCCTGCAGCCTACACGCCAGCTGGACGTTGGGGCCGGTGGCCGGTGTGCCTGAGAGGGAAATTACCCCCGATAGCTGGGGCCTGATGCGGCAGCGAGGGCCCCTGGGCTGAAGGGAAGATTACACCTGTGCCTGAGAGGCGTGGTTGCCACTCGGGTTTTCTTAGTTTGCTGCTCCCTTTGGCCAAAGCCACTCTTCTCCCAGAAATCCACGTGCTCCCTGTTCTCCTCCTCCGCCAGCTTCTCCTCTGCCCCTTTCATTTTCCCCTCCCCCATCTCCTTCTTGCCGGCTGCTGCCTGGGGGATGCTCTCAGCTCCTAGAGGCCACCCTCAGGTTCTTACCACATGCTCCATCCATTGACGTTCTCACAACATTACACATATGTATTTTCAAACTCACTTATTCATGCTACCTCCCCACATTAGAACATAAATTATATGAGGGCACAGATTTGTGTGGGTTTTCCCTAGCATATAAAACAATGCTTGAGACACAGTAGTAGCTTAATAAATGTTTATTGAACAAATGGCTATGGGGATTAAGAATGTACTCTAGAGACACAGGTGGGGTTAGAATTCTGGCCTTACCATAGGCTAGTTGGCAGCCTGGATCCAGGTGCCCGGCCTTTGGGGGCTTGGCTTGCTCATCTACAGACGGGAGGTTGTTATCATAGGTTCGTGGGAAGGATTCGCTGGGGTTGTATGTGGAAAGCAGTAATCAGGGCTTGGCCCTGAATGCACACTTAGTAAATGTGAAGCGGTCTGGTTATTGTTCCCTTACAGAGTGTCGGATAACTGGCCATTTTCTTATTGGAGCTTTCAACGTGTGGACAAAGAAAGAAGCGTGTCAGAGTATCCAGTCATTTGCTTAAGGTTGCACCATGAATGAGTGACCAGCAAAACTAGAACCCAGGACAAAGTTCCTCTGGACTAGGCCCCAGGAGGTGGGGGTGGTAAGTGTGGAGGTAAAGGGGAGCAGTAGGGCGGCTAAGAGGCTGTCGTAGCAGGCGGGGAGGGGGCCCGGCCCAGGGGACCACGAGGGGACTGAGATAAGAGGCTGTCGTAGCAGGCGGGGAGGGGGCCCGGCCCAGGGGACCACGAGGGGACTGAGATAAGAGGCTGTCGTAGCAGGCGGGGAGGGGGCCCGGCCCAGGGGACCACGAGGGGACTGAGATAAGAGGCTGTCGTAGCAGGCGGGGAGGGGGCCCGGCCCAGGGGACCACGAGGGGACTGAGATAAGAGGCTGTCGTAGCAGGCGGGGAGGGGGCCCGGCCCAGGGGACCACGAGGGGACTGAGATAAGAGGCTGTCGTAGCAGGCGGGGAGGGGGCCCGGCCCAGGGGACCACGAGGGGACTGAGATAAGAGGCTGTCGTAGCAGGCGGGGAGGGGGCCCGGCCCAGGGGACCACGAGGGGACTGAGATAAGAGGCTGTTGTAGCAGGTGGGGAGGGGGCCCGGCCCAAGGGACCACGAGGGGACTGAGGCGGCAATACAGGCCTCTCCCTCACAGGGTCAGAGGGCATAGGAGCGCACCAGGACATCCTGGTACAACTGTCTATGAGAGAGACTAACTGCGCGTGGA
>NW_011494901.1:837097-841473 GCF_000754665.1 Bison bison bison | reverse complement strand
TCGGCCTTTGCCTGCCAGTCCCCATCCTTCCACCCGGCCCCAGTGCCCTGGTGTTGCTCTGGAAACCAGCCCTTCCCCATCCTCAGTCCATGTGGTTCTGACCATATCTCTCTGCCTCAGGCGTGGCCCTGGGCAGTCCCTGGATCAGGATGTACCTATGACCCAGCCAGTGCGGTAAGAGTGAGTCCTGGGGCTGTAGGCCGGAACTTTTGAAAAGCAGACTCTCTTTTCTTATTAAGGTTGCTAAGTTAGTAGGATGCAAGTGGGGGCCATGTGGGATCCCCTTACTGGGAAGAGGCTAAATAGAAAGCCAAAAAAAACAAGGAAAACAATGGAAAGAGATAAAGAGAAAAGACAAGTAGGAGAAAGCAAACAACTTGATGATATCATTCAACCCCCTGGACCCAGCTGTGCCTGAAGCTACTCCTGGACTTCTCATTTGCGTGGACCGATACATTTATTTTTTGCTATAAGTCAATTTGTGTTGAGTTGCTGTCACTTACCATCAAGATATTTCTGATTAATGCACCTACTCCCCACCCTGACTTAGCTATTGAGCAGTTGATAGTGTGTTCAGCAGTTTAAGAACAGCAGAGAGAAGGAGACCACTACCCTTCTGAGGGCCTAAGATGAGCTAAACCTTTACCAGAACCATCTTATCCTTTCCCAAATCCTAAGAGCTATTATGGCAACATCACTGATGGAAGAACCACTGCCCAGGAAAGTGATTTCCAGAGCCAGGCTGCAAAGCTGAGGTTGACAGCCTGCAACTTTAGCCCTTCCAATGCAGCCTTCCATAGATGAGGGAGGAAGAGCTTTTAAAGAAGGGATTTTAAGACTGACCATGAAGAACGAAAGTGGTTCCGTTAGGCCAGGATGGGCTGGGAAAGGAGATCTAAGCAGAGGTGTTGTAGCCACGAATTCCAGGAAACAAACTCACTCAGAAGGACAATGCAGATAGTGGAGTGCAGTTTATTACACCGGCGGGCCCAAGGCAGAGTCTCCTCTTAGCCAAGGACCCTGACTGACTTTTGTGAAAACCTTATTTATCTTCATTGTACTGCTCAAGCCCACATCCCCAAGTTCCTTAAACCTAACCTGGAAAGTGCTAAAGGGAGATACAATCAGGTTACAGCCATGATTCATAATCAGAAGGGTCAGCAGGTTATACACTGTAGCCTACACCAGTGGGTGCCATACAGATTACAAAGGTGACTGACTGCATAGGGGATTATCACATTCTTTCTGGTGACTGGAAATCTTGGTATGGAATCTGATGTTTACCGGTCCAGGAGGCCAGTTTGGCTGTACGTATGTTATCGCCATGGCTACCAGGCACATAGTCCAAAGCTCACTGAAAGTACGAGACGGAGTTTCCTTCTTTTTCAAGATGGAGTCAGCTCAGCCTGTTGCTTTCCTCCTTCAAGGGAACAGTACAAAAGCCAAGCTCAAAAGCAGGACCACTCAGAACTAGCTTAGAAAATAGCACAGAGTCCTAATTGGCAGGAGGCTAGAGCTCATGTAGGGAGTGGGTGGGAGAGACCTGGAAGCTGGAAGCCATGAACCAGATCACCAAGACATTGAAAGTCATCCTAAATCATTTGACTGTAACCTCTGACTTCAGGGATCTTTGAAAGGTTTTGTGACTTCAGATGACAGAGTACTGTGACCCCGCATGGTGGAGGGCGGGCTGAGTGAAGTGAGGCTGCGTGTAGATGCTTATAAATGGTCCGAGGTGAGGAAGGCCCCCACCTGGGCAGAGCACAGAGGATGCAGGTGAGGAGGAAGAAGACAGTAAAGAAACATATGCCCCTGTAACCCAACAAGTGATAGATTGAAAAGGAGCCAGGGAGATCTCCAAGTTTGGAATTATTTACAGGAAACAATGAACTCATTCTTCCAACCCCAGGAAGTGGAGACTCCAGCGGGCAGCAAACATGATGATGTCGCCAGTAGTGCTGCGAGTCTGGAGGGTAGACAGTCAGGCTAGCCATGGATGGGCAGATGCTGAGCAGAGGCCCTCAGGAAGGTCAGGAATGTGGAATGAATTCTGGGAAACTAAGGGTGTGAATGAGGCCTCCCGACCCCTGCCCCATCCCCCATCACTGCCAGACCGAAGCACAGAGGAAGGAACCTGGGGGAATCCTGTCCTTAGGATCAGGTAGCAGGGCCAAGTCTCCCCACCCTCCCCGCTAATGACTATGTTTCCATTCCAGTCTTGCTATGTGGCCTCCCTGCTGTGTGATCTTGGGCAAATAACTTTCTGTCTCTGAATCTCAGTTTCCTCCTCTGAAAAATGGGATCCAGGGCTCCTATCTCAAAGGATTGTTGTAAGAAAAGATGAGCACGCAGTACATTCACAGCTCTTGGAAGCTCTGAGAGTTCCTTTTACTTAAACCATCACTTTTGAGGAAAGAAGGAATGCTTATTCAGGGACTGAAATTTATCTGCTGACCTGATCAGAACAGTGTTTTTATGGCCTCATTCCTTTTGCTGCAGGGACAAGAAAGGAGTTTCACTGTGTAAGAATATTTTCACTCAGTTCTTCTAAATCTTGCTTGCAAGACTCTACACAGAATCACTCTGACTGTCAACAAAATTGAACAAATGACCAAAGCGATTCCCCTGGCACCCTGGGACCTTCACTCGCCTTTGCACAGCGTTCACGTTTCTCTGACAGCTTGCAGAGTGCTGCTCCTGGGAGCCTAAGGTCACGGATAGTCCAGCCCACCATTCACAGGTGATGCATGCACATCTGGTTGAAAAAAAGTCACTGATTATTTGCACCAATGTTGGTTCCTGACCAGTTACCAGTCAATGTGGCTTTGACCTCCGGAGGAGCTGCTGTTTTTTCCAGCTCTGCCCATTTAAGTGGCCAGTTTCAACATGTATTCATTACTGTCATTGCAATTTCAGCCTCAAAACAGAGGTCACAATTCCCAGTTCCCTCAGAGACCCAACTGGGGACATGGACAGTGAAGCTGGCTCAGTGAGAGATGACAGGACTTGGTGGGGCCCCTGGCAAACTGCTGACCACCCTCCCACCACCCAGCAAGTGAGGCAGCTTTGCCCGGTTTCTACCTGATCACTGCCACATACAAAGTGATTCTAGATTTGCCAGAGCTTCCCAGTTTTCTAGGGAAACCAGAGACTGGTATTATTACATGAAATTTTCTGAGTTTCCAGCAAAGCAACAAAATCTTCAGGGCACCCATTTTCAAATTTGCTCCAGACAATTGCATGATTGCTTAAATAAAAAATAATGACAGCTAGCATTTGTCTGATACTCTTTAGATCACAGAATACTTTCCCAGAGGACACTATGCTTTCTAATTTTTCTGAGCCTCTACTCTGAAGCAAGCCCTGTCCTGAGGTTTGGGAGTGCAGAGACAGACCAGACTCATCCCTGCTCTTGAGGAGTTCAAGTCCTTGGTAAAACATCCCCCACAGTGTTATCATCAGGATCCTCATTCCTCCCAGGTGGGGTCCCAGGTGTGACAAAGAACCACTACCTGGTTTCTAAGACTCAGTTTTCTCATCTGTACAATGGGAATGCTGCTGCTGCTGCTAAGTCACTTCAGTTGTGTCCGACTCTGTGTGACCCCATAGATGGCAGCCCACCAGGCTCCCCTCCCTGGGATTCTCCAGTCAAGAACACTGGAGTGGGTTGCCATTGCCTTCTCCAATGCATGAAAGTGAAAAGTGAAAGTGATGTCGCTCAGTCGTGTCTGACTCCTAGAGACCCCATGGACTGCAGCCCGCCAGGCTCCTCCATCCAATGGGAATAACACTGTCTAATTGGCAGGATTATTGTGAGGACTAAATAAGATGATGACACATAAAATACCAGAGTAGCACATAAATATTAGCCTTTATTGCTTCTTAAGCTAAAGTAACATGGGAAATTCCTAAGCCCTGATTTGGCTCCAGGTTCTGAAACTGAAGGCTCATGACCCAGGGAAGAAGGAAGCATCCATATAGACTCAATCTTTTTTCCTTTTTTTTTTGCTTTTTGTTTTATATTGGAGTATAGCTGATTAACTGTTGTGATAGTTTCTGGTGCACAGCAGAACAATTCTGCCATACATATGCATGTATCCATTCTCCTCCCAAACTCCCCTCCCATCCAGGCTGCCGTGTAACACTGAGCAGCATTCCATGTGCTACATAGTAGGTCCTTCTTGATTATCCATTTTAAATACAGCAGTTCAGTTCAGTTCAGTTCAGTCGCTCAGTCATGTCCGACTCTTTGCGACCCCATGAATTGCAGCACGCCAGGCCTCCTTGTCCATCACCAACTCCTGGAGTTCACTCAGACTCACATCCATCGAGTCAGTGATGCCATCCAGCCATCTCATCCTCTGTCCTCCCCTTCT
>NW_011494901.1:822297-836990 GCF_000754665.1 Bison bison bison | reverse complement strand
TTCCACTGTTTCCCCATCTATTTCCCATGAAGTGATGGGACTGGATGCCATGATCTTCGTTTTCTGAATGTTGAGCTTTAAGCCAACTTTTTCACTCTCCTCTTTCACTTTCATCAAGAGGTTCTTAGGTTCCTCTTCACTTTCTGGAATAAGGGTGGTGTCATCTGCATATCTGAGGTTATTGATATTTCTCCCGGCAATCTTGATTCCAGCTTGTGTTTCTTCTAGCCCAGCGTTTCTCATCACGCACTCTGCATAGAAGTTAAATAAGCAGGGTGACAATATACAGGCTTGACGTACTCCTTTTCCTATTTGGAACCAGTCTGTTGTTCCATGTCCAGTTCTAACTGTTGCTTCCTGACCTGCATACAGATTTCTCAAGAGGCAGGTCAGGTGGTCTGGTATTCCCATCTCTCTCAGAATTTCCCACAGTTTATTGTGATCCACACAGTCAAAGGCTTTGGCATAGTCAATAAAGCAGAAATAGATGTTTTTCTGGAACTCTCTTGCTTTTTCCATGGTCCAGTGGATGTTGGCAATTTGATCTCTGGTTCCTCTGCCTTTTCTAAGACCAGCTTGAACATCAGGAAGTTCACGGTTCACGTATTGCTGAAGCCTGGCTTGGAGAATTTTGAGCATTACTTTACTAGCATGTGAGATGAGTGCAATTGTGCAGTAGTTTGAGCATTCTTTGGCATTGCCTTTCTTTGGGATTGGAATGAAAACTGACCTTTTCCAGTCCTGTGGCCACTGCTGAGTTTTCCAAATTTGCTGGTATATTGAGTGCAACACTTTCACAGCATCATCTTTCAGGATTTGGAATAGCTCAACTGGAATTCCATCACCTCCACTAGCTTTGCTTATCCAAACTCCCTAACGATCCCTTCCCCTGCCCTTCCCCCCATGAGAACCATAAATTCATTCTCTAAGTCTTTGCGTGACTCAGACTCTCCTGAATCCAGATCCTGGCCCCACTCCTTGCTGTGACCTTGAGGTTCTAGCCCCTCTCTGACTCTCAGTTTCTTCTTCTATAAAAAAGGGAATAAAATCTACCTCCTAGAACGAGCATGAAATGAAATCTCATACAGACAGCAGAGCCTCTGGCTCTTAGTAACCACACAGTAAACTTTCCCGTCTCATCTTCTCTGTCCCGGGGGGGAGAATACCTCAAGACCCCTGACGATGTACCATGCCTGCCCTTTCCCAGTTCTCAGTCCTGACTCTTGGACTCTTGCTGGGGTTCAGCCTACCCACCAGCACTTCAAGAAGGATAATTTATAGCCCTCAACCAGAAAGATTCCCCAGGTCAGGATCTAGAATAGCATAAATGAGACTTGTGACCTCTCAGCCACTAGAGGTGGGGGAGGTTTGTGGGAAACCTTCAGATTCTGGCATAAAGTCCAGAAATGGAAACTAGACTCCTCCATGCCATTGTCAATTCAATGTAAAATTCAAGGGAGAGATACTGATAGGGCTTGTTGACGACAGGGTTTCATTTGTTTAGAAACCAGAAAGCTTGGTTTCATCTCTGCATAGAGTTGGTGAAGGTAGAAATTTGACTTAAAACAATAGATTCCAGCCCTGGCTGCATGCTACAATCACCTGGGAGCTTTCAGCTCTACTGGGTCCCAGCCCCAGCGATGCAGGTGAGGTTGGCCTGGGTGGCAGCCTGACACTGGATATTTAAATTCTAATGTCAGCCAGGTTAGTGTAATATGCAGTCAGGGCTTTGAACTACTGGAAAGGACAGGGGAGGATGAAGTAGTTTCTCACCTTCTGATATTCTTAACACTAAATTCCACTGATGCTAAGATGCAATTTTCTTTTCACATTTTAACATCTCTGAAATAATCGTGTCTTATAATCACCGTGATGAGAAAAGACTGCCTTGTAATTTTGTTGAAAGTGTTCTTTCCACCTTAGTGATATCTGGAATAATGGTTTGTCTTATAATCGACAGTGAAATATGACCTCAAGACTTAATTCTTCCTCGCAGGGAGGCAGCAAGGAAGAGCAAATTGCCACACTTGAATGCACATCAGATTTGCCTGGAAGGCTGTTCACACAGTGGTTGGGCCACATCCCTCAGTGAGTTCAGGGTGCGGCCAGAGAACTTACGTTTCTAACAATTTCCCCAGCGGTGATGCTGATGCTGCTCATCCTGGTCCTCATTTTGAGAATCGCTGTTTAAGTGAGCAGTCCTGATGCTGAATGCTTGTGTCCTCCCCAAACACGTGCTAAATCCCAAAGCCCAGTGTGGTGGTATTATAAGGTGGGGCCTTTGGGAGATGACTAGGTCATGAGGGTGGAGCCATCATGAATAGAATTAGTGCCCTTATTAAAGGGACCCCAGGGAGCTTCTCCTGGGCCCTTTGGCCACGTAAAGTTGGCTGTCTATGAGCCAGAAAGCACCAAATACCAAACCTGCAAGCATCTTGGTCTTGGATTTACCAGCCTCCAGAACAGTGAGAAATGTTTGTTGTCTGAGTCACCCAGTGGATGGTCTTTTTGCCATAGTAGCCTGAGAACTATGATGTCTAAGTGAAGACATCACGGTGGCGACTGACACAACCTTTGATGGCCTAGGGCTGGGCTAAGCCCTTTCTGTGGCTGAAAACACCTAGTCCTGACAGCAATCCCGTAAAATTGGTGTTAACATTCCCCCATCTTGCAGAGAAGAAAACTGAGTCAGTGAGTGGCTAGTACAGCCCGCAAACCTAGAGCTGCGATTCGAGCCCCGGCAATTAGACTCACTGCACACTTCCACAGCCCCTGCCCTTTGTAGGTGGTGTCAACCCGGAACGTCATCTTCTTTTCTTCATTTGTAAACTGTGGCTACTGTGCTTTCTCTGGGGTGGGGGGTTGTCACCAACAAGCTAATCTTGTTAGCGCTCGCTGCATGGCAGCTGCTGTTTCTGCTTAACCACAGGACGCAGTGTGCTTCAAGTGGGGACCAGACCTGCCTTTGGGAGTCAAAGACTAGGTCTGACAAGGATTTTTGCCACGGACTTTAGACAGCGGGAAGTCACACTGGTTGAGCTTGTGTTACACATAGGGACTTACATGGCCCTGGAGCCGGAGGTAGCTGAGATTCAAGGTCATCAGGCTTGGAAGGCATTTCCCTGAGTGATACCAAGTGACAAGACTCATGTTGGGAGCAGGACAATGACATTGCCAGGGCTGCAGAGCTTAGCAGTCATTCACTTTTCAACACACACTTATTGGGTACCTGCCAAGTCGCTTCAGTCGTGTCCGACTCTGTGCGACCCCATGGACTGTAGCCTACCACGCTCCCCCGTCCCTGGGATTCTCCAGGCAAGAACTCTGGAGTGGGTTGCCATTTCCTTCTCCAATGCATGAAAGTGGAAAGTGAAAGTGAAGTCACTCAGTCGTGTCTGACTCTTAGCGACCCCATGGACTGCAGCCCACCAGGCTCCTCCATCCATGGGATTTTCTGGGCAACAGTACTGGAGTGGGGTGCCATTGCCTTCTCCCATTGGGTACCTACCAGGCTCCAACCACTGTGCTGGGCCTGGGAAGAGAGGGCTGAACAGGAACCCTGGACCTCGCACCCTAGCATGTGGGTGGAGGGATGGAAGAGATCTCACTCTCACATGAGTGAGATATGTGACAAGCACCATCAGGAATATAGTCTGATTTGCCAGGAGGACTGGCAAGGTCATTATAGATAAGGGTGGTCAGACATTTCTGAGGAGGTAGAATTTTAGATGGAAATTGGAAGTCAGTGTGTGCATAAGCTAGCAATAATCACCGGTTAATAATATTAGTTATTTTTTAGCACTATGTGCTCAGTACTGTGCCAAGTTAAATGAATGCTTCTCACAGCCCTTTGAAGTATAATTACTAGTATGATGCCCATTTGGTAGATGAGGAAGTTGAGGTTTAAAGGGGTGAAGTAGCTGGCCCAACAGACGCAGAGGGGCCAGGGTTCAAACCCAGGAGGTCTGATGAATTGGGGTGCTCCCAGTCACCATATTTGACAATCTCCTGGGACAGAAGCCCAAGGCAGAAGACATCTCCTGGGGTGATCACAGGAGGTGCTACAGTACAGATGCAGCCAGGGATGGGTTTGAATCCCTGATACTTGACCCTGAGCAAGTCACAGTACCACTTGGATGTTTAGGCTCCTCTCCTGTGAAATGGAGAAAATAACAACAAATGCTGCTTTCAAGATTCAGCCAGTCAATGTATACTTAGTCCAGTTTCTGGCATATATGAAACCCTCAGACAATGGCACTGTTCTTGTTCTACACTGGGGAGAATGCAGCCTTTCAGCTGGATATGGGAGGGTCCTCAAGATACTCAGAGTTGCCTGTTTGACTTAAATAAGGGCTTTCCAGGTAGGAAGTCAACCACAGATCTTTCACTGATACCCATCCTGATCTTTCATCGTCTTAGGAGAGCAGGCAACAAATCCATCCTCCACCAATGGGTTCTGGACCCCTAGCCATGAAAAGTCTTGTTTCCTCCTGACTCTGCTCTCGCAAGATGGGGCTGGTGGGGAGCTGGATCGCTAAGATGTTGGAAATTGAAATGTTCGTCTGCTCTAAGCCCAAATCCCCTTGTCCTCATCTGGGGATGCCTTAGCAAGAGAGATACCAAAAGTAAATTTGCAGAGTGACTTTTCAGCCTGTAGCTGTTTCCTTTAGGCTTCAGTGACAGTTGGCAGAATTGGCTTGGATTTCCAGCCAGAATCATCAAGCAGTCATCACATATGAGCTTATTACACACACACAGCTTTAGTTTCTGAATCGTTTTACCCACCCAGCTTATAAATCCCCAGCCTTTCACTCTGTACCACCTGCTTCCTCCCTATCCATAAGTAAACTCTGAATCCAGTTCAGTTCAACAGACTCTCACCGAGCACCTATCCCAACCGAGACATCTGGATGGTGCAGGGAGGTTCTGGGACGGTTCTACATGAGCTCCTGCCCTTGAGTGCACTCCTAAAGGTCAGATCTGGTCATTCCTCTACTCCAAACCTTCTGTGGTGTCATGGAGACGGCCAGCTGTTCAAAGCAGTTTCCTTTTCTTCTTGGGTGCACAGCTGAGTCACATTTCCCAGCCTCCTTTGCAATTAGGTGTTACCATGCTTTCTGGGTTGAATTATGGTCCATTAAAATTTGCATGTTGAGGGAACTTCCCTGGTGGTCCAATGGTTAAGACTCTAAGCTCCCAATACAGAGGGCATGGATTCAATCCCTAGTTGGGAAACTAAGATCCCACATGCCACATGGCATGATGCCCCCCCTCCCCAAATTATGTTCAAGTCTTAACTCCCATACCTGAGAGTGTGACCTTATTTGAAATAGGGTCATCACTGATGTAATTAGTCAAGAAGAGGCTAAACTGAAGTAGGGTGGGCCCCTAGCCCAATATGACTAGTATCCTTATTTAAAAGGGGAATTTAAACACGAACACACATGCAGGGAGACTATCACATGGAAGATGAAGGCAGCGACTGAGTGATGCTGCCACAAGTCAAGGCACATCAAAGATTGCCTGCAAACCAGAAGAAGCTATGAGATGAGAACATGGAGCATGGAACAGACTCTCCATCACAGCCTGATCTGGGACCAACCCTGTCAACACCTTGATTTTGGACTTCCAGACTCCAGAACTGACAGATGATAAATTTCTGGTGTTTAAACTGCCTAGTCTGTGGTACCAGTAGCCCTAGTGGACTAGCCATGTGACTGTTGTAGCGGACAAAATGTGATGGGAAGCTACGTGTGCTGTAGACAGCCCTTGCCCCTAGAAACTTCCCACACATCCCCTCCACCTCATCCTCCCCCGGATGTGGACACTCAGTGACTTGGAATCCCCATCCTGACGGTGCCATGGCGCCATCGGCCTGGGTCTCTGCACGATCACGTGGAGCGCAGCCACCACCTCCGTTGGTAACTGGATCTAATGTGGTAGAGAAATGGACTTTTATTTCTCAAACCCCTGAGATTTAGAGGTTTGTCTGACAGCCTAATTTAAAGTATCCATCCCTCAAAAAAGGAACCCTCCTATGCTATTGGTGGGAATGTAAATTGGTGCAGCCACTATGGAGAACAACATGGAAAGTCCTTTAAAAACCAAAAACAGAGTGATCATGTGATCCAGCAATCCCACTCCTGGGCATATTCCTGGAGAAAACACTAATTTGAAAAGATATGTCATAGCAGCACTATTTACAAAAGTTAAGACATGGAAGCAACCTAAATGTCCTTCAACAGATGAATGGATAAAGAAGATGTGGCATATATACAATGGAATATTACTCAGCCTTAAAAAACAATAAAATAATGCTACTTGCAGCCACGTGAATGGACTGAGAGATTATCACGCTAAGTGAAGTAAGGCAGATGGAGACAATTATTATACGATATCACTTATATCTCAAAAAAATGGAATCTCAAGCAAAATAGTACAAATGAACTTACAAAGCAGAAATAGATTCACAGATATATAAAATACACTTATGGTTACCAAAAAGGAAAGGGGGAAGGGATAAATTAGGAGTTTGGGATTAACATATACATTTTATTGTTGTTCAGTCGCTAAGTCATTATCTGACTCTTTGCGACCGCATGGACTGCAGCACGCCAGGCTTCCCTGTACTTGACTATCTCCCAGAGTTTGCTCAAACTCCTGTTCATTAAGTACATATACATACTACTGTATATAAAATTGACACCAACAAGGACATACTGTATAGCAGAGGGAACTCAATTCAGTATATTGTAATATCCTATATTGAAGAAGAATCTGAAAGTGAATATATCTATGTATTGAATATAACATATATATTGAATATATATATTCAATAAAACTGAATATATATATCACACATACATTGAATATAAATTTGCTGTACACCTAAAACCAACACAACATTGTAAATCAATTATATTTCAATAAAAATTAAAGTAGCCATCCCTCCTTTTCCTTCATAGCATTTAGTGAGATACTTAACCATACTTTGGGTTTGCTCACTTGTCTGTATCCTGTTTCTGCCACTTGACCCTAACTTTCTTGTTAACTGTTGTTAGTTCAGTGCACTGCAAAGTGCCTGGTGCCCAGCAAGTCCTGCTTATGTGTTTCTGGCTGGAGTTCTGTGTCTGGTGGGAGGAAAGAACTGTGACATAAAATGACCAGGGTGTGAACAGGTCTGGAGGAACAACGGCTTTGGGGAAAAGAACAGAAGAGCAGAAAAGTCTTAGAGAGGGGGTGATCTCTGAGTAGGTTTATGGAGAAGCTGGGTAGAGGCAGGGGGCGTGTGTGGCTGCGGGTGGATGCAGAAGCCTCCTCAGGCACAGCTCAGGCGATGGTGGGAAGAGCACAGAGCCTGTATGTTCTGCAGCTGAAAGCGCAGTGCCGGCCACGTGTGGGCAGAGGTAACCCCTGGGGAGCAGCTGTACAAGGCTGCAGGAGTGGACCATGAGAGCTTGGAAAGCTCAGATAAATTTTCTCCACCACTTTGAAACCTCTCAGATCACACTCCATACAAAGAGATCCCATTCTACACTGCAATCCATGTCTGAATATAACAAAAATAAGTCTTAATACATGATACTGGCCTTTATATTGGGTTGGCTAAAAAGTTCATTTGGGTTTCTTGTACAATCTGAAATTCGAATGAACTTTTTGACCAATATAATAATTTTTAAAAAATCTTGTGTTTCTTGTTAGACCCCAAACTATTTTAAAGTACTGATCTCTTATGTTAAATGGATTTCAGAGTAACTACTGGGTGACCAAGAATTTATACCTCTCCCGCTTCTGGCCACAGAACAACTGTCGCTGGGCTCTGAGCCAGCATGGGGAGGGGATGAGAGGATAGCAGGGCAGCCAGCCCAGCAGCAGAGGGGGCAGCCTGGGTGATGGGCGTCTGCAAAGGGCAGCAGATACAGAAGCGGGGCCAGTGAGTAAGATCCTGGGAGCACTGGGTGCCTGCAGATTTGCAGGAACCCCAGTGCAGGACTTGGCCCTGGCTCTTTCTAAGTCACTGGCTGAGCACTGTGGGGAGAGTCCCAGGCCCTGTGCTCCCCTGAGGAGGCCTCGCTGACTGATGCTCAGATGGCTTCTTTGGCAGAGAGGATTTGTTGAGGGGCGATGAGTGAGGGCCGGAGGTGTGGGGAGAAGCAGGGCGCATGCACACATCAGCCTCGGGAATGACTGGGACCTCTCAGTCTCCAGCATCAAGTGCCTGGCAAACCCTCAACACAAAGCAGGGCTTGGGTGTGTGTGTGTGCAAACGAGTGTGAAACATTTGTGTGTGGGTAAATGTGTGCTTGTGTGAGGGGTTCTGATTGTCTGTGTCCTCACATGAGTGAAGTGGAATAGCAGTCCCTTCCCTACAGTGACTTTCTGAGTGAGGCTCTTGCAAGTAAGGTGTGGAGACCTTAGATGATGGTGGGGAAGAGCAGAGAGCCTGAAGGTTCTGCAGCTGAAGACTGGAGTGCCAGCCACGGGTGGGCAGAGGACACAGGGCCAGTGTCCTAAAAGTGAATCACAGTTGCCAGTTTCAGGAGTAGGGAAGCTCTGAGCTTTACTTCATTCCTACTAGGACCCCTTGGGCTGATACCTGAGGCAATTTACCTCCTTCTAAGTCTCTCCCTTTGTGGTTGTTCGGGCGCTAAGTCAGGTCTCGACCCTTTGCGACCCCACAGACTGCAGCATGCCAGGCTTCCCTGTCCTTCACTTTCTTCAGGACTTCACTCAAACTCATGTCCATGGAGTCAGTGATGCCATCCAACCGTCTCATACTCTGCTGCCCCCTTCTCCTCCTGCCCTCAGTCTTTCTCAGAATCAGAGTCTTTTCCAATGAGTAGGCTCTTTACACGAGGTGGCCAAAGTATTGAAGCTTCAGCTTCAGCATCAATCCTTCAGTGAATATCCCTCCTGTGGAGGCTGCAACTTCAACAATTTGTCACCCTACACACCTTTCCCCGCCGTTCCCTGGGGGCTCTGTCTCCACTCTGGAGACTGATGGGGCCTGGGTAACAGACCTCCGGATTAAGGGCTCCCAGACAATGCCTACTTTCCTAGACATGGCCTCTCTGAGACTCTATGTCTGTATCTGTCCAGTGAACACAAACCATGCCTCCTTGTGGGATGAATTTGTGAAGAGCTGGTAAATTACACACTGGGAAGGGCTTGGTCATCTCTAAAGAGGCTCAGGTGGTGACAGGATAACTGGAGACGGTGGGGATGACAGCATTTCAGACAAGCACCTGCCCAAGTCCTGGCAGACAACTGGGAGCTTAAATCAGCCCAGCCTTCTCAGGCTGCTGTGGGTGGGCTTAGGAGGCCACAGGCTGTAAAGAAAATCCCTCATTCCTTCACTTCTCTGCTGATATTTGGGTTTGGATGTGATCAGAACCATGGGGGCAGAGGTTGCTCCAGAGGGCCCTGGGTCCTTCCAGACAGTAGCTCCAGCCCCCTACTGCCTCCTTTGCCGCCAACAGAGCCCGAGGCAGGACTTGAAGCAGCATCTCCACCACCCCACCCCCAATCTCTGCAGCCAACCCCGCTCCCTGAGCAACGGAGAATAAATCCGCAACCTTCAAGAGCTAGAATCCTCCAATTCTTGCTGGCACCCAGTTCCCATGGCAACCCAAAGCTCTCCTTTGCCACCTTCAGGAATGTCATTAGGCTGTGAGGGGGAGGCGGCAAACAAAGGGAGGGTGTCAGGATGCAGCCTCCTCTAAGAGGACTGCTCTGCGGGGCAGAAGCTCTTTTTGTAGCAGTCTTTTTCTCTCCTCTTAAATAAAATATACAAACCATCTCATTATATCAAACCAACTGAGTTTTTCTTTTCTAAGGGGAAAAACAAAATTAATAAAATGTACTTCAGTGCCCCATCAAGGAACTGAAAAATAGATGCTCACATCTCAAGGAGAACAGCATGATCTAACAATAGGGACCTCACATGCTCCATCACCTTGAACCCTCCCAACCACCTCTTTTCCTAATGTAGACACTGAGCTTGAGAAAGACGAACAGCCCTCTCAGGTCGCAGGCCAATAAGGGGAAGGGCAGGGATGTGAGCCTATGTCAGAGCCCTGCTCGACACGGATGTGCCTGCCAGTGTGCTTTCCTGGGAAACAGTGATCACGTCATCAGTGCCAGATTTAAGAGCCAGGTGCTGCTGCTGTTAAGTCGCTTTAGTCGTGTCCGACCCTCTGTGACCCCATAGATGGCAGTCTACTAGGCTCCACCATCCCTGGGATTCTCCAGGCAAGAACACTGGAGTGGGTTGCCATTTCCTTCTCCAATGCGTGAAAGTGAAAAGTGAAAGTGAAGTCACTCAGACGTGTCCAACTCTTAGTGACCCCATGGACTGCAGCCCATCAGGCTCCTCCGTCCATGGGATTTTCCAGGCGAGAGTACTGGAGTGGGGTGCCATTGCCTTCTCCAAAGAGCCAGTTGTCTGTGGGAGAAAAAAAGGGTTGCTGAAAGTTTTCTTCCTTCTCCACTCCCTGCCAGGTGTGCTGATAAAAACCTGGAAGCAGCCCCAGGTGTCTCTGGAATCCGTGTTCATGCCAGCTTCCAGCTGGATGACTTGAGCCTCTGTCTTGGTCTCCTTAACTTCCATGTCTCCACCTCAATACCCACTTCACTGAGGTCACAGAGTCTATGCAAATGTGGTGTGGCCACAATGTCTCACATGCACTCAGGACAAAGTCCAAGCTCCTCAGGATCAGCCTCAGGTCCTTCCGTGGTGGGTCCACCATCAACCCTCCAGCTACAGCCCCCAGAAATGAGCCCTTAAGACTGAGCCGGGCATTGTTAACCAAATATTCCCTGTTCCTTCTGACCCCTTTTTCTTTATGTTAGTTGATTCCTCTGCCTGGGACTGTTCCCCACGAGCCACATAAAGTTCTGACTGACCATCCAGCTTCAGGCTGTGCCATCTCCCTTGTGAGCTCTTCCCTGATTTCTGGTCCTGTCCACCTCCTCGCAGACTGAAGTCCATCTTTCTTCTCAGTCCTTAAGCTATTCCAACACAGCACTCACTTGACTGACTGAAATTACATACTTAGATATTTGTCTTTACTGCTAGACTGTGAACACTTTGAAGACAGATGCTACATCTGGTTCATTACAGTAATTTGAGCTCGCAGTAGATGCTCAGGAATTTTTAGATTGTACATGTAAACACACACACACACACACACAGATGGACAGTGGAAAGAAGAGAGCAGGCAAATGTGACCTTCAGTGCAACAGTGAAAATTGTTTTAAGCTAAACCAACAAGAGATTGTGCCAGGATGAGCTGCTTTTCAATCTGAAAATCTCTTCAAAGTAGTTGAAACATGATTTGTGTAATATAAACAAGTCTGATCTGATGGTGGACCAATGACAGGGCTCATGACGTAATCATCCAGTCATGCTGGAGGGTTAGCAGTATCTAGTCTTATCTGCTATAGCATCATTAATATCTCTGGCCAGTCCATCACCCAGAGAAAAATCTATGGCCTTAAATGCATTTATTAGAAAACCTCAAAGATTGATAAGAAAAGGACATCTAAAAAAGGCAGAAAAGAACAAAGTAACTCACTCTCCGACTCTGTGCGACCCCATAGACGGCAGCCCACCAGGCTCCCCTGTCCCTGGGATTCTCCAGGCAAGAACACTGGAGTGGGTTGCCATTTCCTTCTCCAATGCATGAAAGTGAAAAGTGAAAGTGAAGTCGCTTAGTCATGTCTGACTCTTAGCGACCCCATGGACTGCAGCCCACCAGGCTCCTCGGTCCATGGGATTTTCCAGGCAAGAGTACTGGAGTGGGGTGCCATTGCCTTCTCTGCTCTGAACTAAAACAAGCAATTAAAAAAGATAACAGCAGAAATTAATAAAATAGGAAACAAACAAAACAAAATCAGCCAAAGATAGTCCTTTGACAAGACCAGTATAATAGACAAATTTCTGGGAACACTTATCGGAAAAAAACAGAGAGAAGATATTATAAAATAACTTTGGAAATGATAGAAGACAAGGAATTATAGCTAAAAGTGATATTTAAAAATGTATTTAGGAATGCTAGGTACAGCTTAATGTCAATGAATAAGCAGATGAAATAACTAAATGAAATGAATAAGTTTTTAGAAAAATAAATTATTATTAAAATTCTTTCAAGGAGAGGTAGAAAACATAAATAGATCAGTAAACATAGAAGAAATTGAAAAAGCAACCAAAGAACTACTTCTTGAGAAGGAAGTAAACTCAAGTGATTTATGGTGAGTTCCACCAAATTTTCAAAAGTGTTACCTATAATATATTAACTATTTTAGAACATAGAATAAGGGGGGAATCATTTTTCCTTAGCCTCTGAGTAAAATCCTGATGTCAAAACTAAAAAAGGAAATAGTAAGCCACAATCACTCAAAAATATAAACATGGTAAAAAAAAATATTAACACAGCAAATATAATGCAAGGATATTTACTATTCAATATCAGAAAAATCAATATATTCTGCAGGTCAACAGATAAGAGAATAAATATAATATTTTTCAATAGATGCTCTGAAAGCACATGATAAAATTAAAAGCCTGTTTCTGCTGAAATAAAGTCACAACCTAATAGCTGGTATTTAATAAACATTAGATTGAAACATAGAAGCATTACCTCTTAGACTTAAACAAGGTAAGGATGCTTCCTGTATTACCCTGCTACATAAGGATGCTCCCTATATTACCCTGCTACATAACATTTTACTCAAGGCCCTGCCACTGCAATAAAGGCAAGGGAAAAATAAAGGAATTAAAATTTCAAACAAAAAAGAGAAAATTGTTATTATTTGTAAGCAGCATTATGATTTCCGTAGAAAATTAGCTAAGAAATAAAAGAATTAATAATAATAGTAAAGGAGGAATAAGTAGATATCTATAAAATATTTTTTTTAAATTTAAGAATTTCCTTTACTACATAGTAATCAATTATAGAATAGTGTTAACATTTTCATTCATAAGGAAAAACAAACATACATATGAAAGCTAGGAATAAATCTAATAAGAACTATAGAAGACCTAAATGAAGAAAATTATTAAAACTTATGAAAAGAATTAATAACAATGAAATATTATAATATTATAATATTATAATAAAATATAATAACAATGAAATAACAATGAAAAATCTTGAATAATAGAGATTCATGTCTTAATCCTAGATGGGAAGATAGATTGTAAAAATGTCAATTCTCTCCACATAATCTTTATATTCAATGTAATCCTAATCACAATTTGAGCAAAGTTTTTAATAAAACTTGATATAGAAAATGCATAAAAATTACTAGGAAAATCTCAAAATGAACAATGATACAAAACTTGCTATACTACATTTTAAAACATACTATAAAGCTATTCATATAAAACAGTGTGTTTAGAGGATCAGAAATAGATAGACAGTAAATTCATAAAATAAAATGGAAAATATATAAATGAACCTGCTGCTGCTGCTAAGTCGCTTCAGTTGTGTCCGACTCTGTGCGACCCCATAGACGGCAGCCCCCCAGGCTCCCCTGCCCTGGGGTTCTCCAGGCAAGAACACTGGAGTGGGTTGCCATTGCCTTCTCCAATGCATGAAAGTGAAAAGTGAAAGTGAAGTCGCTCAGTCGAATCTGACTCGTAGCGACCCCAGACTCGTAGGACTGCAGCCTACCAGGCTCCTCCGTCCATGGGATTTTCCAGGCAGGAGTACTGGAGTGGGGTGCCATTGCCTTCTCCATAAATGAACCTATATACATTTAAAAATTTATCTTATGATAGCATGTGGCCAACTCAGTAAACAATATGAGGATGAAAGTTTTAAAATGATGATGTATAATCATTAAATAATAATGAAAAGAGTACTTATTGACATAATAAGTTTTCTAATATATATTGTAAAGTGAAAAATGGTAAATCAGGGCACAATATAATTCCATTTCAGGTACGTTTGTACATCTTTGTATTTAGATGCCTAGACAAGAGACTTAAAGAAAGACTGAAGGCAGATGTGAAAGTGTTCACAGTGGAGGAGGAAACTGGAATGTGGAAGAGAGTGTGGAGAAAGGTATCATTTTGATCTGTTTTGTACTTGGATGCAACCTCAAAAACGACAAAATGATTTCTGTTCGTTTCCAAGCCAAACCATTCAATAAATATCACAGTATGCCCCGACCAGTAACATTGAAGAAGCTGAAGTTTGAACGGTTCTATGAAGACCTACAAGACCTTTTAGAAATAACACCAAAAAAAGATGTCCTTTTCATTAGAGGGGACTGGAATGCAAAAGTAGGAAGTTGAGAAATACCTAGAATAACCGGCAAATTTGGCCTTGGAGCACAGAATGAAGCAGGGCAAAGACTAATAGAGTTCTGCCAAGAGAACGCACTGGTCATAGCAAACAACCTCTTCCAACAACACAAGAGAAGACTCTACACATGGACATCACCGGAAATCAGACCAAAATCATCACACCGAACTCAGATTGATTATATTCTTTGAGCCAAAGATGGAGAAGGTCTATACAGTCAGCAAAAACAAGACCGGGAGCTGAGTGTGGATCAGATCATGAAATTCTTATTGCCAAATTCAGATTTAAAGTGAAGAAAGTGGGGAAAACCACCAGACCATTCAGGTATGACCTAAATCAAATCCCTTATGACTATACAGTGGAAGTGAGAAATAGATTTAA
>NW_011494901.1:811995-821403 GCF_000754665.1 Bison bison bison | reverse complement strand
ATCTATTTCTGCTTTATTGACTATGCCAAAGCCTTTGACTATGTGGATCACAATAAACTGTGGAAAATTCTGAGAGAGATGGGAATACCAGATCCCCTGATCTGCCTCTTGAGAAACCTATATGCAGGTCAGGAAGCAACAGTTAGAACTGAACATGGAACAACAGACTGGTTCCAAATCAGCAAAAGAGTACGTCAAGGCTGTATATTGTCACCCTGCATATTTAACTTATATGCAGAGTACATCATGAGAAACGCTGGGCTGGATGAAGCACAAGCTGGAATCAAGATTGCCGGGAGAAATATCAATAACCTCAGATATGCAGATGACACCACCCTTATGGCAGGAAGTAAAGAAGAACTAAAGAGCCTCTTGATGAAAGTGAAAGAGGAGAGTGGAAAAGTTGACTTAAAGCTCAACATTCAGAAAACAAAGATCATGGCATCTGGTCCCATCACTTCATGGCAAATAGATGGGGAAACAGTGGAAACAATGTCTGACTTTGTTTTTCTGGGCTCCAAAATCACTGCAGATGGTGATTGCAGCCATGAAATTAAAAGACACTTAGTCCTTGGAAGGAAAGCTATGACCAACCTAGATAGCATATTCAAAAGCAGAGACATTACTTTGCCAACAAATGTCTGTCTAGTCAAGGCTATGGTTTTTCCTGTGGTCATGTATGGATGTGAGAGTTGGACTCTAAATAAAGCTGAGTGCCGAAGAATTGATGCTTTTGAACTGTGGTGTTGGAGAAGACTCTTGAGAGTCCCTTGGACTGCAAGGAGATCCAACCAGTCCAACCTAAAGGAAATCAGTCCTGGGTGTTCATTGGAAGGACTGATGTTGAAGCTGAAACTCCAATACTTTGGCCACCTGATTTGAAGAGCTGACTCATTTGAAAAGACCCTGATGTTGGGAAAGATTGAAGGCAGGAGGAGAAAGGGACGAAAGAGGATGAGATGGTTAGATGGTATCACGAACTCAATGAACATGAGTTTGGGTAAACTCCAGGAGTTGGTGTTGGACAGGGAGGCCTGATGTGCTGCATTCCATGGGGTTGCAAAGAGTCAGACACGACTGAGAGACTGAACTGAACTGAACTGAACTGAACTGACACTGAAAATGTATTTGTCCATTTTTAAAGCTTTATACATTCAATAATAACTTTCCAGGAGGGAGAAAAAGAACAACTCCATGATACACCATGAAAAAGACCTTTGGTGCTTACAAAATTGACCAGAAGGTTTGGGAAGCTCTGGAAGCTCCCTGGACTCACCCTCTTCATGCTCCAGGACTGCCCACTGTCTTCAGACACAGTCTGGCATATCGGGAGCCAGTCGCACCTCTCCATCTGGGCCAAGCTCAAGAGCTGTCCCCTTGAAGTTGGCCCTCACTTAGATGACCATCTGGTTCCTGGGACTGCCTTCACCATGGGCTTCCTCCTTTTATCATTCCCTAGCTTTATCTCCTCACTCCCAAGACTCATCCAGCTCAATGGGGGGCATCCAGACCTTCACATCAGGGTTGTACAGAAAGTGGATTGCCAAGGCCATGGCCCCAGTTCACCTAGCCACATGCACCACCTCCCTCCCCCACCAAGGAGAGCCAAGAAACCATGTGGCCACCTCTGAATATCCATCCTTTGTCCTCACCCCCTAGCCTTTTATGCCACAAATATTTTCACAAAGCAAACTACTTCCTGCTAGAATGAGGGAGACAGAGACTGGGCCCTGTTTACTGTCTCTCCCATCCCCAGGGCCTGGAAGCATGCACGGCGGACACTCAAGAAACTCACGGGCTGAACTCAGGAAGTCACATGTTCTGTCTTTAAGTCCACCAAGTGTGGCCAGTTTCAAATTCTGAAGACATGGACCCTCAGCAAGCAGAAAAGGAGTAGCTTCTTCTGCCCTACTCGTTGCTGACCAGCTGTGCCCTCAGTGAGCCTGGACCTGTCCTGATAAGACCCCTGTTGTGGACTCGCCCTGGGATTTCTGACCTCCTGTGGTCAGGTGATTCTCAGGTGGTGCTAGTGGTAAAGAACCTGCCTGTTCAATCCCTGGGTGGGGAAGATCCCCTGGAGCAGGGCATGGCAATCCACTCCAGTATTCTTGCCTGGAGAATTCCCATGGACAGAGGAGCCTGGCGGGTGTGAGTGTGGGGTCCATGGGGTCACAAAGAGTTGGACATGACTGAGCGACTGAGCAGCGCATGGGCAGCAAGATGCCCTCCTCCCTCCTGATGGGCAAGTCCCAATTTCTCGCCCCAGAATTTTTTTTAAGAAAACTTCAACCACCTTATCTTGTAGGCCTCGGGCCATTTTCCTCCTCTGAGCCTGAGTTTTCATTTCCTGAATAATGTAATCCCCAAATCCCCATGTCAAGGACAAGTCAGAGCTCTGCAGCCAACACCGTTCCTGGCTTCTAGGATAGCAGTTACAGAATTTGCATTTTTCCTCGAGTTTGATCTCATAAATTCCCCCAACACTCCCTGGCTGAGGATTCATCAGACTGAAGATTTCCTATATCTCCTTTCCACAACCACACTCAAGGAGAATTTCTAATTTTCTGCCGAGCCTCGGTGCTAAGCGGCTTCTTTCCCAAAGTTTTGCTTCACCAAAAATATTGATTGCTTGAAGAAAAAGCCACCATTGATCGTGCTTTCCCAAAAGCCTTAATGAACAGAGCTTCTGCCAGGCAGAGTCACGATGCTTTGTGTCCCAGTAGGGTCTGAGGACTGTCGCAGGACACAGCCATACAGAGCCCCCCAGGAGGGAGACTGACAGGCACCTCATTAACTGCCTCACCCTGTACTGAGCTGAAAGCTCTGGGTGAGGCAGCCTCTCAGATGAAGAATAGAAAATCCTATGTAGAAGAAAGAGAAGCAGTCTGACTACAACCCATGAGACTGTGGGAATGAGGGCTAACATCCCTGGGCCTCTGTCTTCTCATCTGCAAAATGGCCATAATCATGTTCCCTTCGTGCTGTTCCAGGACAACATAGTGCTCAAACATGCCCCGCACAGACCAGTTGCCCAATAACCGCTTCCTTTCCCTCCAGACTTTTATAAGACTGGAACTAATTCCTCCACCAAGAAAATGAGCCTCTTACACAGTTTTTGTGTTTGTTTTTGTTTTGTGATCATGTGAAAGTATCAACTCAAAGTGTCATTTTGAGCATGGACTTTGTACTTAGCACTGAGCCCAAACAGCCTGGGGAGACGACAGAGAAACCTAAGTGGTGTCTGCTGCCTGGGGAGAGTTTATAACCTGCTGGAGAACTTAAAAGGGGATACTTGCCAGCAACGAACACCCCATAGAGGCAGTTTTCCTCCAAAGCCCTGAGGACAGGGTCCAGCTCTGGCCACTGCCAACCACGTCATGTGGACCATTACTTAGCGTCATGGAGTCTGCTTTTGCATCTACGGAATTGACTTTTTAACATCCACCTTCTGGGGATTTTAAAAAGCCTAAATAAAATGATGTAGGTGAAATACTCAGTATTGTGCCAGAAGCATAGCAGGCATGCCATCAATGCTTTTTGAATTTTATGACCCAACAACCAGGGAATAATTGTATGATGCATCCGATGTATGATGGAGCTGCACTAGAGGGAAGTGAACAGAAATGCTGAGGAACCTTGACCACGGTCTTGCAGCTTGATTCACAGTAGCTTTTGCTGTTCCCCTGGGATTCCTTCCCAGCAGGAGGCAGGGCGCACAGAGAAGTAGATCGACATATGCTGCTAAGCAGGACACATTGGGTTTCAAATCCAGCTTCACGAGTCACCTGCTGTGTGCCCTTGGCTGGCTGGCAGGCTTCATAGACCTCTGTATATTCTCACATCTATAGGATGGCAACAATGACAGGCCTCTTCTCCCAGGCTGGGTGAGGGTGAAATGGTGTAATACACACGGAACTGGACCATAGTGAGGCTCAGGAGATGTGAGTTATTATCTGGAGGAATTCTGGTCTCTCTGTAGGCATGGGGCTTCCCGGGAGCCTGGTGAGAAGCAGGGAACAGAAGAAGGGAGGAAGCAAGCAGGATGGAGGCTCCACACACACCCAGGGTGAAGGAGTCCAAGAGAGGAGTCAGCATCGCACCAGGAACAGGAGAAGAGACATGAGATTTCTTGAGTCTCTGAAACTCCTCAGCCCAGGCAGGCCGGGACAGCTGGTCAGCCAAAGACACGCTTGAAGCAGCAACTGCACGCGGAGAAGCTGAGCTCAGCCGAGAGGACAGTGAAGGTGAACCAAGGGGAGTGCTGGAGGGGTCCAGGCAAGGCGAGCTAAGCCCCAGAGAGTATTTCCCAGCCCCAGGGGCTATTGTTCAGAGCAGCAGTTCAGCACAGAGCCCTGCTTGTAAGGACATCTTGTCAACCACTTCTGTTGCCCTACACATCCCCTAGCACCCTTGCCTGGGTTGCACTGATGTTTCCCAAACTGGTGAGCCCCCTGCCACCAAAACAGGGGATGCTAAAAGAGCCACTAACCTTCCATCCAACTAATAAGAGCCCAGAAATAAGTAGAGATACCAAGAGGAAGGTGAAGTATCAAGACTAGAGGACAGAATAAGGAAATGGGTATGTGCCCAGCCCCCAACAAGGAAGCAGTGACAGCTGAAATCTTCAAAGGGATTTGTAATAAACATACATGTGTTTGACTTCACAGTTCAACGAATGTGACTATAATTGCATAAACCATGACAAGCAGTAACAGTGATGAGGAGAGTTAACATTTCTGAGCATTTACTGTGTGTCAGGCACATTGGATCATTTTTAAACCCTCAGAGCAATCCCACCACACAGGCATAATATAATCTCTGTGCCCATTATATAGATTAGGGACCTGAGGCTTCCCAAGGGCAGCTCACTTGTCCAGAAAACTGGAGCAATAGAAGACCTCAAAGCACTGTTTGGCTAAGTCCAAGAATTTGATTCTTTACAACCAAGAACCACAGTGGGGAGGTGTATGCCCCTGTAAGCAACTAGGGTAGGGTGTCCCCAGAAAGAGAGAGCCAAGCATAGCTTTCTTAACATTAGAGAAGCATTTTTGGCCAAAGTCATTTTGTGATCTAAACCTGGGCATGATGCTTGCCCTTGAACAGGTCTCTGTAACTAATGATCTTAAGGGAACAAAAGGATGCAGATTAAGTGGAACTTAAGAGATAATGATGTTGATCTTTTTTGACCTTCCTGACTGCAATCAGCTAAAGCTTGGACTCTGTCAACTGCCCAAGCCCTTCACAGATATACATGTTTCCTTAGCTTAAACTTTACCCCCATTTTGCTGTCTGGGGAGACATTGCTTTGGGAAAAATCTCCAGCATTCTCCTTACTTGCTGCAAGTAATATACTCTCCTCTCCTGATCTTTGGCTCAGTTGTGTCTTTTGGCTCCACACCCAGCAAGAGGCAAACCCAGATTTTTGGCTAACATCCCCCAAATGAAGATCTGTAACTCAAATAAGGGGGAACACGTGCTAGGCAGGCAACCCCCAAGCCCACAGCTCACTGCACCTCAAGACACACTACCATCCCACACTTGCCTTTAGCACCAGCTGTATGCAATAAAATCCAATCTAAAATTAAGCCTTGCCTCAGCCTTTTTGTGTTTCAGTTATAGAGTCATTAAAAGTAAAAGCCTTCTAGATGCAGAGTCATTGGCCATACGCTCCACATCCTCCAGCCCCCAAAGGCATATTTTCACATTTCACATTTCCCCCAGTTCAGTTAAAATAGTCATTTCTGACAATTAGTCAAGAACTCTCCCTCAACCTAAGAAGCCTATTTTTCGCTTTCTATCTCTAGGAGAACAGGGTGTGTAATTATAAGAACCTAATTATCAGCTCCTTCAAAAGAATCAGGTTGCTTGGGCTGTGTTAGTGGCGTTGAACTCAACAGCACTGAAAACCATACTTGTACCATATTATAATTATCGTCATCAATCATGCTCCCCTTGAAGCATTAAGTGGAGACCTTTTCTCTGGAAAGAAAACAAAGCAAACCCTTTCTCACCCACAAGTGAGTAGCAGAAGGAGAGGCTTAGTCATCCAGATGAGAGCTCCAATCCCAGTCCTGCACCAGGCCCTGACCTTGGATGAGTCACTCAACATTTCTGTGTCTTGGTTTCTTCATCTGTTGAGTCGGGAATGACATGGTTTCCCTCACGTCATCATGTGAGGTTAGCAAAGCAATGGATGTCAAAGCAAGCCCTAGAGTGCCTGGCCCAAAATAAACACTGGCTAAATGGTAGCAGGGCTTCTATTTCATATCTTTGTGTAATTTCATTGAATGAAGATGATGGGCTGACATGCTCTCAGTAACCTGTCCAGTCCTGTTATAAGCTATTGTTTATTATCCAGACAAGAAGTTCATCTCTTTGGCTTGAGGATGTCACTCCCCTTCCCTCCTCTTCCTTGGGGAAAGCCCAGATCATAGTGCTCCAGGAGACAAGAAAAGACCAGTAGCCCCGTCTGTAAAAACTGGCTGGTCATCTCTCCTCCCTGGTTGGTTATGAATATTAATAAAATTACGTGAAATGTCCTCCTCGGCACCCACACCTAGTTGCTGCTCCATCAAGGAGTTATCTTCCTCCTGGTGCCCACTAAGCCACCTGGCACTCCCTGCTCTCCTACACGGGAAGCAGAGTGAGGATCTGTTTCCTCCTGGATCAGAGAGGGCAACAGGCCTCTTTGAGGGTGCTCAGCTGGCTAAAGCTGGAATGCAAACTTGGTCTCTGTGTTCCTGTGCTCTTCCTGGTAATCCACAGCCACTTTATTCATTACTCAACAAGGACCTCCCATATGCCTCCAATGGGCCAGTCCGGGCTCCTGCACCAGTCCAAGCTCATTTTGGCCAGGGCCTGAGCCTGAGCAGCAACTGCACAGAAGGGTAAGGGGGAGCGTCTGTGTCTCTCCTTTCTGCGCCTCCTCTTCTCTCTTCCCGGCTTATTCTTCCTCTTGTTTTCTTCTCCCTGGGGCTTCACCACCCACACAGCCACGTTCTGATGAAGTTAATAATCAGGGTGTCAGCTTTAAATACCAGTTAGCTCAATGAAGAGAACCTACTTGCAAAGAAAGAAAGAAAAAAAAAAAACCTAACTAAAGGAAAATTCCAGTTGAGCTAATCTATTACCATGGTGCCCAGACTGTAGGACATAGTTATATTGCCACGATGAATTCATTCATTCATTTTTATTCTCCAAACAAATATGTATGAGCATCTTTCTTTTAGGTATTAGATATAGCTCTAGGCCAGAGGTCAGCAAACTTTTTCTGTAAATGGCAAGATGGTGAATACATAAGTCTTGTGGGTCATGTAGTTTCTGTCACAACTACAAACTCTGTGCTATTATTGTAGCATAGACAGTACACAGGGAAACAGAAGTGACTCTGCTTCAGTAAAACTTTATTTACAGAAAAAGGAGGCAGGCTGGAGTTTCCCTACCCCTGCTCTGAAGCTGGGTCCCAGAGAAGGTGACCCAGGAGCCCCCTTGTGGAAATCAGAGTCTGAACACGAAGCTCTTCTCAGATGGAGCACTGTGGTAAGAGTGAGGATAAAAGGGGCAATGATGATAGATAGACAGCAGTTAACTACATATGGAGTGACTACTATATGCCAGAAACTTCACCTGAGTTATTTCATTATTTTTCCAACAACGCTAAGAAGGAAATGTTATGTATCATCACTTACAAATGAGAAAAATGAGGCTCGGATGGGGAAATGACTTGCCTGGACCACATGGTAGTGATGGGTGGAGACTTTGACGGGGAGGGTTTGGGGTCTCCGATGGTGACCTACTGCTGAGTTTAGTAAAGATACCGTTGGGGGGATCCCCTCTCCTCCCGCCACAGAAGATAACTCCTTCTCTCACTAGACAAAGTGAGCACGGACCCCAGGAGCGCCCAAAGGCCTGCAAGTATCCCCAGGGCAGGAACTGGGTTTTGTCCATTCTATCTTCCCTGGGCCCTGGGGGAGGTCCTGGAAAGCCTTCTGAGTTGTTGGCTAGCTGCCTCCCCCAAGATATTCTACCAATATAATGGGAAAGACTAGAGATATCTCCAAGAAAATTAGTGATACCAAGGGAACATTTAATGCAAAGATGGGCAGAACATTTCATACAAAGGACAGAAATGGTAAGGACCTAAAAGAAGCAGAAGATACTAAAAAAAGGTGGAACGAATACACAGAAGAACTATACAAAAAAAGATCTTCATGACCCAGACAACCACAGTGCTGTGATCACTCACCTAGAGCCAGACATCCTGGAATGCAAAGTCAAGTGGGCCTTAGGAAGCATCACTATGAACAAAGCTAGTTGAGATGATGGAACTCCAGCTGAGCTATTTCAAGTCCTAAAAAATGATGATGTTAAAGTGCTGCACTCAATATGCCAGCAAATTTGGAAAACTCAGCAGTGGCCACAGTACTGGAAAAGCAGTTTTCATTCCAATCCCAAAGAAAGGCAATGCCAAAGAATGCTCAAACTTCCACACAATTGTACTCATCTCACACTCTAGCAAAGTAATGCTCAAAATTCTCCAAGTCTGGCTTCAACAGTTCGTGAACCAAGATCTTCCAGATGTTCAAACTGAATTTAGAAAAGGCAGAGGAACCAGATGTCAAATTGCTGACATCTGGTGGATCACAGAAAAAGCAAGAGAGAGAGTTCCAGAAAAACATCTATTTCTGCTTTGTTGACTATACCAAAGCCTTTGACTGTGTGGATTACAACAAATTATGGAAAATTCTTAGAGATGGGAATATCAGACCACCTTACCTGCCTCCTGAGAAATCTGTATACAGGTCAAAAAGCAACAGTTAAAACCGGACATGGAACAATGGACTGGTTCCAAATTGAGAAACAAGTACATCAAGGCTGTATACTGTCACCCTGCTTATTTAACTTCTATGTAGAGTACATCATGCGAAATGGTGGGCTGGATGAAGCACAAGCTGAAATCAAGATGGCCAGGAGAAATGTCAATAACCTCAGATATAAAGATGATGCCATGTTTATGGCAGAAAGTGAAATGGAACTGAGAAGCCCTTGATGAAAGTGAAAGAACAGAGTGAAAAATTTGGCTTAAAACTCAACATTCAGAAAACTAAGATCATGGCATGCGGTCCCATCACTTCATGGCAAATAGATGGGGAACAATGGAAACAGTGACAGACATTATTTTCTTGGGCTCCAAAATCCCTGCAGATGGTGACTGCAGCCATGAAATTAAAAGATGCTTACTCCTTGGAAGAAAAGGTATGACCAACCTAGACAGCATATTAAAAAGCAGAGACATTATTTTGTCAACAAAGGTCTGTCTAGTCAAGGCTATGGTTTTTCCAATAGTCATGTATGGATGTGAGAGTTGGACTATATAGAAAGCTGAGCACCAAAGAATTGATGCTTTTG
>NW_011494901.1:796068-811895 GCF_000754665.1 Bison bison bison | reverse complement strand
TCAAGGCTATGGTTTTTCCAATAGTCATGTATGGATGTGAGAGTTGGACTATATAGAAAGCTGAGCACCAAAGAATTGATGCTTTTGAACTGTGGTGTTGGAGAAGACTCTTGAGAGTCCCTTGGAGCAAGGAGATCCAACCAGTCCATCCTAAAGGAAATCAGTCCTGAATATTCACTGGAAGGACTGATACTGAAGCTGAAGCTCCAATACTCTGGCCACCTGATGTGAAGAACTGACTCACTGGAAAAGACCCTGATGCTGGGAAAGATAGAAGGCAGGAGGAGAAGGAGACGACAGAGGATTAGATGGTTAGATGGCATCACCAACTCAATGGACATGAGTTTAAGCAGGCTCCAGGAGTTGGTGATGGACAGGGAGGCCTGGTGTGCTGCAGTTTGTGGGGTAGCAAAGAGTCAGACACGACTGAGCGACTGAACTGAACTGAACTGCCTCCCCCAAGGACACACAGGGTATGTGACCGGATCAGGTGAACTTCAAGAACTGTGAACTCCCTCCAGTTCTTGGCCTCCCTCTCCTAAGAGCTCATCACGACCTAAGGACAGGTGTGTGTGTGCCGCTGCCTCAGGATTGGAGGCAGCATCCTTTACTCACCTTGAAAGAAAGGGCGGGGGGGCTTCTAACCTGCTGAGGTCACTGCAGCCTCAACACCAACTGTCACAAGAAGAGGTTAAAGAGGGAAAAGAGCTTTCTTCAGACACACACAGAGGAACATTCATTTCCTAGTAAATTCTAACTGGTAAAAGCAAAATCAGTCAAAACTACCATAAATAAGGCATCACATTCGTCTTTTGCGAAACCACTGTGATCTCCTGTGTCCCAGGACGACAGGCAGATGTGTGTTGAGTAGAAACAACAAGCTAGGGTTACTTTCTCCTTTATTTTTAAAAAATAATGAGCAGAAACAGTAGCCAATTTTTTTGCCCATTAAAATTTTTGATTTTCCATGCTTATTGTAACCAAGGTCAGAAATACAGAAGTCAAATAAATTTTTTCATTTCTGCCTTTCACTCTGCAATGGCACATTTGTGAGCTTCCTGAGAATGAAATGTAGCAGGCTTTCATCACATCTCAGAGTCTCAGCCCACAGGATTGATCATTGTGACCATTGCTTTTCTGAAGCAAGTGCTTTCCTGGGGTGGGTAAAGATGTGTGGGAGAGAGAGGTCCAAAGAAGGACACATTTTAAATCATTGACATTGAGCTGACTGCCAGTCTGTTTCCGGATAAATGCATGTCATGGAAATCTGCAAGGAATCTTTAAGAGACAGGAAACTATATATTTCTTTTGACACTCTCTGGGTGCCAGAAGGATGTTTCCAAACCTCGTCTCAAACAGTGGGCCCAGAGTGTGTCATCCTTCAGGCTGCTAGCTGAAGGACTGTGTACAGGAGAATGTGTGTGGTAGGATTCAGTCTATATTCAGGAAGAAGAATTTAAAACACTCATGATCTCAATTCCTCTCTCTAGGGGAAAAAGCAGGCTGTAGGGATGCCAAAAACTGTAGCTATATCTGTTTGCAAGCCTTTTCTCTTGTATATTCATTTAAAGGAAAGCTATTATAGGGAGACCTGAGCTTATCGCATTATTTCCCTCCTTTATTTTTGTGTACTCGCTGGTCCTTTTGCCTTAGATGCCCTTTTCTCTCTATTTCCTTTAAAATTCCAGCCCAGAATTCTGCTTTGAATGTGATGAGTTAACTCCTAGCAAACATCAGTCCTCCCAGAAATCACCACTATAAACTATGCACAGAATACAAAAAGCAACTACATCGAAGGCTCTGGAGACTCATCAAAAGCAGACACATTTTTGAGGAGAGTCAAAACATAGCAAAGACTGGAACAAAGCGAGTTCTCCATTCTTGCAGCTTTAGTCTGGGGGTGGGCTGTGATCTTAGAGTGTTGATAGGAAACCATCTTTCTGACCTGAGGAACCAGTGGATAGAACCCACCAGAGAGCGAAGGGAGGAATCTAGGAAAGGATCGAGCTAGAAGAGGGGATTCCCAGGTTCTGAGTGTCAACTCTTACCCACGTGTCTGGCCAACCCTATGAACCATGCATGCCTGGGGAAGACTTGAAACAGCCCAATAAGGATGAAACACTGCCCTGACAAGTGACTGACCACATCCGCAGGTAAGCCAGAGATGACAGTCTGAATCTAACTAACTGCTAAAACAAAAACATCAACATCCTTGTGAAGAGCATACTCAGAAATAAAGGAGTCTCCATAGCATGTTATAGCAGTATGTGGTGGCACTTACCTGCCAAGGAAGAAACCACCTGCCGATGCAGCAGACACAGGAGACGTGGGTTCAATCCCTGGGTCAGGAAGATTCCCTGGTGAAGAAAATGGAAACCCACTCCAGTATTCCTGCCTGAAAAACGCCATGGATAGCAGAGCCTGGCGGGCTGCAGTCCATGGGGTCTCAAAGTACTGGAATTCTCTAGGCAAGAATACTGGAGTGGGTCGTCGTGGTGAAGTCGCTCAGTCGTGTCCGACTCTTTGTGACCCCATGGACTGTAGCCCACCAGGCTCCTCCATCCATGAAATTTTCTAGGCATGAGTACTGGAGTGGGTTGCCATTTCCTTCTCCAACTGGAGTGGGTAGCCATTCCCTTCTCCAGGGGATCTTCCTGACCCAGGGATCGAACCTGCATCTCCTGCATCACAAGTGGGTTCTTTACCACTGAGCCACCAAGGAAGGCCTGGACATATAAACTATAGGGACAGAGACAGATCCATAGTAGCCAGGGGCTGAGTGGGAGAATGGTTGACTACAAGGGGCCTGAAGGACTCTGAGGGATGATTAATGGAACTGTTTATTATCTTGATTGTGGTTATGCTTATACAACTCTAAACATGTGTCAAAATGTGCATTGCAGGGGCGTACACTAAAAGGGTAAATTCTACTCTATGTAAATCATACCTAATTTTTTTTTAGAAAAAAAAGAAAAAAATCACTATGATGTCTAAAAGTAACCATACACATTCTGCATGGGTCCATTTATCTGAAATCCTAGGAAAGGCAAATTAATGTATATTAATCAGATCAACAGTTGTCTGAGACTGTGGGGTGGGTGAAGGAGGCGTGGACTGGACAAGGGTAAGAGGGATCTTTGGGGGATGCTAGAAATGAAGCTGTGTATTGATTGTGATACTTTTTCATAAGTACATGGATGCATACGTCTGTCAAAACTCATTGCATTTTAAATTTTAAATGGTTGTAATTTGGTGTGTATAAATCATACCTCAAGAAATTTATTTTTTTAAATCCAGCTCAAATTTTGTCTTGTCTATGAATTCCTCTAAGCTGTCCCCAGGTATCATGGATTCTTCCCTCGTCTGGATTCCATGGGTATATTATATACATGAGCGCCTTTCACAGAACTACACTGTCATGTCTCATTCTTCTTTAACACCCAACACAGAGCTTAAAATTCATTCTTTCAACAAATATGTAATGTGCACATAATATGAGCTAGGCAATTACTGTGCCTTCATGAAGATTACAGTAAAGATGAGCGTCTGAGCGACTTCACTTTCACTCTCATTTTAGAAAGGGTCGTGGGGTACCTTTCTGAGAGGGCACACTGAAGTTGGAACTTGAAATCTGAGAAGATGCCAGCCAGGCAGAGTGTGTTCCTGGTCTATGTGATGCCCTGAGAAGGGAACTGGAGGGCCTCTTGGAGAAGCTGTAAAGAAACCAGGTGGTTTTCACCCAAACAGGGAAGGGGAGAAAATAGAGGAGACAAGAGAGAGGCAGGGAACCCTGAATCAGGGCCTCAGAAGCGCTTACATGGTTTGGTAAATGTTCTCAAATGTTGGATGGATAAGTGGCTGCATTGATGGATGGACAGATAGATGGATGGATACATGGACAGATGCATGGGTAGATGGATGGATGGTAATATGGACAGATGATCGCCACTCAACTCAGAAGGTACACAGATCTGAATGTGAGCTATCATTGCCTATTAGCAGCTGTGCAAAAAGGCAAATACCTTCCTATATCCCAGACTTTGCCTCCACATCTGCAAAAAATAGTTTATAATCATAGTGACCCCAGCAGGATATTGAGAGAATCTAGTAGGATCATGCAAAGAAACTGCCATTCTCTGACGAGCATGCTCTCTCTCACCTACGTGTGTGCATATGTATTATACCCCATCATGGTCAGGAGCCTTGCCTCAACTTGGCATGACCAGAAACAGAACTTGGTGAGGTGCCTAGAGTCAACTGGGCTCAGAATGCATCAGAGTCACCAGGGTTGGATACGTAAGCCAGAGTCATGTTCTGTCATTCCCTGAGAAAGAAGGGCTGAGCCACTGATGTGAGGACATGCTTGGCAGTCATCAGAAGACAACTGAGGCAGAGCAGGGCCAGGGAATGGATGCATCTCAGGGGTAGAGTAAGGGGAGGGAATGGACAAGGAAAATGGTAATGATCTATTGAAGCCTTCTTGGGGTGGGAAGCGCTTACACAGATTTTCTCATTTGATCCTCACTGCAACTCTGTAGGTTCTATGAACTTCTCTTGTAGATTCTATGAAGACCTACAAGACCTTCTAGAACTAACATGCAAAAAAAGATGTTCTTTTCATTATAAGGGACTGGAATGCAAAAGTAGGAAGTCAAGAGATATCTGGAGTAACAGGCAAATTTGGCCTTGGAGTACAAAATGAAGCAGGGCAAAGACTAATAGAGTTTTGCCAAGAGAACACACTGGTCATAGCAAACACCCTCTTCCAACAACACAAGAGAAGACTGTACACATGGACATCACCAGCTGGTCAACACCAAAATCAGATTGAGTATATTCTTTGCAATCAAAGATAGAGAAGCTCTATGCAGTCAGCAAAAACAAGATCAGGAGCTGACTGCATCTCAGATCACAAACTCTTTATTGCCAAATTCAGACTTAAGTTGAAGAAAGTAGGGAAAACCACTAGACCATTCAGGTACGACCTAAATCAAATTTCTTACAATTATGCAGTGGAAATGACAAATAGATTCAAAGGATTAGATCTGATAGAGTGCCTGAAGAACTGTGGACAATGGCTCATGACATTGTACAGGAGGCAGTGATCAAGACCATCCCCAAGAAAAAGAAATTCAAAAAGGCAAAATGGTTGTCTGAGGAGGCCTTACAAATAGCTGAGAAAAAAAAAAAAGAGAAACTAAAGGCAAAGGAGAAAAGGAAAGATATACCCATTTGAACGCAGAGTTCCAAAGAATAGCAAGGAGAAATAAGAAAGCCTTCCTCAGTGATCAGTGCAAAGAAATAGAGGAAAATAATAGAATGGGAAAGATTAGTGATCTCTTCCAAAAAGTTAGAGAGATGTGTACAATAAAGGACAGAAATGGTATGAACCTAACAGAAGCAGAAGATATTAAGAGGAGGTGGCAAGAATACACAGAAGAACTATACAAAAAAAGATCTTCATGACCCAGCTAACCACGATGCTGTGATCACTCACCCAGAGCCAGACATCCTGGAATGCAAAGTCAAGCGGGCCTTAGGAAGCATCACTATGAACAAAGCTAGTGAAGGTGGTGGAATTCCAGTTGAGCTATTTCAAATCCTAATAGATGGTGCTGTTAAAGTGCTGCACCCAATATGCTAGCCAATTTGGAAAACTCAGCAGTGGCCACAGAACTGGAAAAGGTCTGTTTTCATTCTAATCCCAAAGAAAGGCAATGCCAAAGAATGTTCAAACTACAACACAATTGCACTCATCTCACATGCTAGCAAAGTAATGCTCAAAATTCTCTAAGCCTGGCTTCAACAGTACATGAACTTCCAGGTGTTCAAGCTGGATTTAGAAAAGGCAGAGGAACCAAAGATCAAATTGCCAATATCCGTTGGATCATCGAAAAGGCAAGAGAATTCCAGAAAAACATCTACTTCTGCCTTTTTGACTACACCAAAGCCTTTGATTGTGTGGATCACAACAAACTGAAAAATTCTTCAAGAGATGGGAATACCAGATGACCTCACATCTGAGAAATCTGTACACAGGTCAAGAAGCAACAGTTAGAACTGTACATGGAACAATGGACTGGTTTAAAATTGGGAAAGGAGTACATCAAGGCAGTATTTGTCACCCTGCTTATTTAACTTATATGCAGAACATATCATGTGAAATGGCGGGTGGATGAAGCACAAGCTGAAATCAAGATTGCTGGGAGAAATATCAATAACCTCAGATATGCAGATGACACCAACTTTATGGTAGAAAGCAAAGAACTAAAGAGGCTCTTGATGAAAATGAAAGAGGAGAGCAAAAAAGTTGGCTTAAAATTCAACATTCAGAAAACTAAGATCATGGTATCTGGTCCCATCACCTCATGGCAAATAGATGGGGAAACTGGAAACAATAACAGACTTTATTTTCTTGGGCTCCAAAAATCATTGAAGATGGTAACTGCAGCCACGAAATTAAAAGACTCTTTCTCTTGGAAGAAAAGCTATGACCCACCTAGACACAATATTAAAAAGCAGAGACATTACTTTGCCAACAAAGTCCCATCCAGTCAAAGCTGTGGTTTTCCAGAAGTAATGTATGGATTTGAGAGTTGGACTATAAAGAAAGCTGAGTGCTGAAGAATTGATGCTTTTCAGCTGTGGTGCTAGAGAAGACTCTTGAGAGTCCCTTGGACAGCAAGGAGATCCAACAAGTCCATCCTAAAGGAAATCAGTCCTGAATATTCATTGGAAGGGCTGATGCTGAAACTGAAACTCCAATATTTTGACCACCTGGTGCAAAGAACTGACACATTGGAAAAGACTCTGGTGCTGGGAAAGATTGAAGGCAGGAGGAGAAGGGGATGACAGAGGATGAGATTGTTGGATGGCATCACTGACTCGATGGACATGAGTTTGAGCAAGCTCCAGGAGTTGGTGATGGACAAAGAAGCTTGGCGTGCTCCAGTCCATGGGGTTGCAAAGAGTGGGACACGACTGAGGGATTGAACTGTACTAAACTGAACAACTCTCTGACACTAGGAGGGGGGTGCTCTTTATTGACATCCCCATTTTACAGATGAGGAGCCAGAGGTTCAGAGAAGCAAGTTGCATTTCCTACCAAGGTGCCCCTGTGGAGTTAGGGGTGTTCTGAGAAAGTATGCACACTCTTGGCATTGAGTCCTGACTGAGCACACTCATCTGTTTCCATCACAAAAGACCAAAATGTATGCATTTTCTATGTGTTCTTCGATCTGGGAAATGGTGAGAAGCACCAGGGCGATTAATTTACCCAGGGTCACCCACAGGTGAGTGGTGGAGGGGGAATTCAGACCCTGGCTCCCAAGCTCACCCTCCGCAACAGGAAATGCCCTGCTATTCTCACATCCTGGCCCTGAGGTCTCACACAGTGACTACTTGGCTCTCCTCACGTCAGGCAGGATGCAGTCAGCCATGAGCCTCTTTGACCCTCCCACAGACCTGGCAGGGCAGGTAGGATTCCACCCACTATACGGATGAGGACATCAGAGCGCCCTGCAGGCCTTCTTCCCACTCGCAGAATCTTGTCCAGGCCGTGCCTCCTCTACCTTCCCAGAGCAGGGGCAGTGGGGCCAGGATAGATCATGCTTGGTTCTAGAGCTCCCTGGGGGCCTCTGTCAGCAGCTGCTTTGTAAGCCTGGTGACACTTCCTCACCCAACCTTCCAGGCTCAGCTCAAATCCCACCCCTTTGGTCCCACCCTCAGAATCTAATGATTCTCTGCATCTCACGCCCAAGGCTTTGTAACAGCAGCTTCTCCCGGGATTATAACTGGCTCTGCAATGGCAGCATCCCATCCTGGAAAGAACTTCGGAGGAAAAGACCTCGATGCACAGGGCTGTGATTCACTGGGAGACAGAATTAACAGAACCTGAAGATGAAGTGGATGTGGGGAGAATGCTGGCTGAAGGAGGGGTAAATACACCCAGCTCTCTGGTATAAGCAAAGGTGGAAAATGGTGCCACTTGCTGAGAGGGGATGGAGGAAGCCATCTGGGGCATCTATGGAGGGGATGGGATGATTGGAAGTCCCCCATGGAAGCAGGAGTCCCAGCTCCCATGACAACAATGTCACAGCAGAGAAATCTTCACAAGGAATTGAAACCTTTGGAAGCAAAGTCACCTAACACCCCCTTTCCCTCAAGTCCCAGCTATTACTGATATATTTCTAGACCTTTATTTGAATGGTGGATGAATCTAGAAAGAAATGGAACCAGGAATTTTCAGTGTGGATGAGCTCAGCTGAGCTTAGATGGTTAGGAAGTCACCCACTTTTTCGATTCCAGCTGTTGTCTAATGAAACCCTTATTTGGGGGGAGGAAGGAGAGAAGAGAAAGGTGAGGGGAAACGGACGTCAACAGCATCTGGGGTTCTGGGCTAAGCATAGGGCTGGCCTTAGAGTCAGGAGGTTTGCCTTCTGATCACTGTGCCACTTCTAATGATGGCTGTAAGCCTGGCCCTTTTACTGGAATGCTCCAGCTTGCCTGGAAACTTTCTCTTTGTTTCAAGGCCACTTTCTGTGACTCTTGAATCACTCTCAGCAGAGTTAGACATTTTCCTTTTTGCTCCTCAGCATCCTGTTCATCCCTCAATTACAGCAGCTGCCATATTTAATTATAATCATTCCTGGTCAGTGTCACAGAGTAGAAAGAACCAGGAAAACAGATTATTTGGGGTTCCCAGTCCAAGCCTTCCTCTCACTATATGTGGCCCTGGGGAAGTCTCTGTTCTCTTTAGGTTTCTAGACCTCACTGTTGTGAGGTTTTAAACACGGGAAGAAAAATGTGCATAAACTGCATATTATCATGATGGGCACATGCTAACTTAACAATAAAAAGTAGGCCCTCAACCCAAGAAGATGGCAAGTTCTGTTAGGACAAGGACCCTCTATCTTCTGTATCTTCAAGGATCTGGACTTTGCTACTAGCTTGAAAAGTGTCCATGTCCTGGCTCTGCTTCTTATCAGGTGTGTGTGTTCTTCGTTACTCAGTCATGTCCGACTTTTTGTGACCCCATGGACTGCAGCCCGCCAGGCTCCTCTGTCCATGAAATGGGTTGCCATGTTCTCCTCCAGGGGATCTTCCCAATCCAGGGATCGAACCCAAGTCTCCCACATTGCAGGCAGATTCTTTACCATCTGAGCCACCAGGGAAGCCCAAGAATCCTGGAGTGGGTAGCCTATCCCTTACTCCAGGGGATCGTCCTAATCCAGGAATCGAACCAGGGTCTCCTGCATTTCAGGTGGCTTCTTTACCCAACTGAGCTACCAGGGAAGCCTCCCTTTATCAGGCAAGTGACCTTAGAGCAGATGGTTTTATTTCTCTGAGCCTCCATTTCCTTATCTGTAAAATGGTGACTTATAGGAAAAATGTATATCATAAATGTGAAGTGTCTGGTAGTGTCTGGCACCCACTGTTATAAAAGTCTCAAACTGTTGAAGTTAGCCTTTTAAAGTGTAGAGTCTGTGAGATCAGGAACTATTTCTGTTTTCACTAATGTAACCCTAGGCCTGTTGTGTACAGTCGTACAAGTTGTGCACTACACTACTCCAGAGCATCCTTCATACAGATTTGATGTGTATCGTGTCCTCTAGAGTGGTGCAGTGCATCCACCCTGCAAGCAATACATCTGGCATTGTTCTGAGTGCTGAAAACAGGATCATACTCTCATAGAGCTTGCATCATAGTAAGGAAGGGTAAACACAAGACAATAAGCTAAATATTACAATAAATAAAATAGGGTGATGTGACAGATGGTGAGGGCTGGGGAAGCCTTCAAGGTGACAGTGACTTGAACTGCAGCATGAGTGTCAACTGTGCAAATGTGGAGTGAGGTGTTACAGGGAAATCACAGAGACAAGGGCCTGGGGCAGTCATGAGTGTGGTGAGAAGCAGGCAGAGGGCCAGCCGTCTTGGGCGCACAGGTCCTTCTAAGGGATCCAGGTAGCCACAGAAGATTTCCATTAGGGGTGGGATGTAATCGAGTTTGTGATTGGCAAAGGGGAGGGGTGGAAGCAGGGACCAATCAGGAGACTGATCCAGTCATCCTGATGGTGAAGAATCCACCTGCATTGCAGGAGACACAGGATTGATCCCTGGGTCGGGAAGGTTCCCTGGAGGAGGAAACAGCAAACCACTCCAGTGTTCTTGTCTGGAGAAGTCCATGGACAGAGAGCCTGGGGTGTTACAGTCCATGGAGTCGAAATGAGTCAGACACAACTGAGCAGCTAACACTAGGATCAGAGGGCGAGTATTGGAACCAGAGAATTCAGTTAGTACATACCAGAGGTAGAGAAGCAGTAGACACAAATGAATGGGATTTGGAAGAGAAGGACTAAGAACTGCTCTCGTCTCGGGTTAATGGGGAGCTGCTTATGGAAACAGGAAACCTGAAAGGGGAGAGTCTGCAGTGTCTACGAGGCAGCCTCATATAGCTGATATGGCTCAACTGGTCAATAAAACCCACTGGATGAATGAATGAACGAATGGGACTCCATGTCCTCTCTAAACTTGGGATAATAATTCCCCCCTTTGTGAAGATCAGACGAGCTCATGGAGGTCATGGAGAAAGAACCTTGTCTCATGCTGCCTGGAAACGGGACAAATGGCCCTGGTGGTCTGATCCTGAGGGGCCCGCCTCCCTTTCACCTGCCTCCTCCAGGAGGATGGGAGGTGGCACTCCTGGTGTCCTGGGGAGGGGCCAGGACTCTGCAGGACAAAGCTGCTGCTCATTCCCTGTGCTTTCCTGTAACCCCCTAACCCCACTGTTCTCCACACCCCTCAGCTCCCTCCTCGCATCTGTTTTTTTCGTTTTCTGGCAGGTATTGTCTCTGAACCAAAAGTGTCTGGAAACACTGCGGATTCGTGAAAATGTCAGTGCTCTTCTTTCTGCTCCATTTCACTGTAAATGCTCTTCAGAGAGACCTACAACTTCACAGTAGAGCTATGGGACCAGAGAGACTTGGGCTTAGATCTTGTTAGTCTTGAGCAAGTTGCTTCCAGTCTCTGAGCCTCAATTGCTCACCTACAAATGGACTACTTGTTCAGCCTAAGTGTTTACCCTCAGACAGGCCCTAGACCCCGGCAGAAGGTCTGGACCAGAAGAGCAGCAGATTGAATGTTAATGCTCAGCTTTCTCCCAAATGGATGTAAAAGCACAGGCCCCAGGAAGCTCACTTCCGAGATTCAAACGTCTACTCTCCAGCTGTTCATTCATTCAGAAGGTATTCCTGAGGCCTGTCCTGTGTGCCAGGGCCTGGGCCAGATGTTGGAGCAGATGGAGTGTGAGTGAGACAGGGAATCCCAAATCTTGGCAAAGGAAAGTCATGTGAATGGGCAGAGAGTGGGCTGCAGAGGGATCTGGGAGTCAAAGGGCCCCCCTGCCTCGGTCAGCCTCTGCACAGGCTGCAGAGAGGATAGGTGTCTGAGCTGAAACCAGGAGAGGGAAGAGCTCCCAAGGGCAAGATGGGGAATGTCACCTACTCCAGGCAATCAACAGCTCAATGAAGCCTAGAGGAAAGGAAGCATTTACAAAAAGGAGGGAGGAGGAAGCATAAAAGGGGGAGGCCTCGCATGCCATCCCATCCCTTCACAGAGGGCTTGGCAGCTTTAGGGCGCACACAGCAATGCTATTCAATTTAAGGAGTGTCCTGAGGGTACAGACCACGTGGGTGGGCTGTTAGCAGGAGCACAGGTCTGATTTCTGATTGCTTTGCAGAGAATGAATTAAGGACAGTAGATGGAGCAGGAAGTGCTGAAATCAGGCAAGAAATCAAAGCTGAATTTCTCTTCCACTCATGAGCCCTGGAATCAGAAGGGGCCTCAGTTTAAATCTCAGATTAATATTTAGGCAGACGTGGCTAAGTCACTTTTTCTCTCTAAATCCTGGATTTCTCACCTATAAAATGAGAGTAGTTGTAACATTCATCTTTGAGCAGTTGCGTGTGTGTGTGCGTGTGTGTGTGTGAACGCTTAGTCGCTTCAGTTGTTTCTAATTCTTTGTGACCGTATGGACCCTGGCCTGCCAGGCTCCTCTGTCCATGGGGATTCTCCAGGCAAGAATACTGGAGTGGGTTGCCCTGCTCTTCTCCAGGGGATCTTCCCAACTCAGGGATCAAACTTGCACCTCTTACATCTCCTGCATTGGCAGGCAAGTTTTTCACCACTAGCACCAACTGGGAAGCCTCTTGGAGCTGTTATAAAATATTAAATGAGTTGATCTATGGACAGTGGTTGGCACGGGACAAGTGAGCGGTAATCAGAAGGTATCACTTTGCTCCTCTTCCTCCCTGTTGGGCACGTAAACACCCACTACTCTAATACACCCTTGGATTTCAGGTGAATCTCTCCCCATTTTTATAGCCTGTTCCAAAGCAGCCACTGTCAGCAGGTCTGGGTTGAGGGGTGAGTCGCAGAAAGGCCTCACAGGACTTGTGCTGTAGCTCAGTTGCCTAGCAACAGCATCAGCCTCTGCATCATTGTGGAGCTAGGCGGCATCCGGCACCCATCAAAACAAAGGCAGCAGCGGAGCTGACTCACAGCCAGTCACTGGGAACTGGTGGGAGCAGGGTCTTTATTGGAGGGTGAGGGGAATCAAGTATACCCAAATTCTAGCTCGATTCAGGGACCAGCCTCAGTTCCAGCTCCGGTTTTCTCCCCAGGGGCCCACCCCTCTCACCAGCCCCTGGACTCCCTGGTACCAGGAGAGGACTGAGAGTTGCTCAGGTGCCACTGTTTGCCAGAGTACCCTGTGGGCATTATGCGTGCTGTCTTCAGGATGGTTCTTCTCCAGTTCCTCTGGAGGAGGAAACGGCAACCCACCCCAGTATTCTTGCCTGGAGAATCCCATGAACAGAGGAGCCTGGCGGGCTATGGCCCACAGGGTCGCAAAGAGGTGGACATGACTGAACAATTGCACTGCACTCAAGAAGATCAAAACTGGGCTCCTCGTCATCCCTCACCCAGCTCTTCCCTCTCCTGAGTCCTCCTCTCTGTGATGGTATTAGCACCAACAGGGAAGCCACATGAAATAAAGTAGGTGTCCTGGTGGGCCTTCCCTCCCTCCTCAACTTCAGGCCTGTCACCAAGTCAGCAACTGTCCCCTCCCCACCCTTCTTCCCAGGTCATTAATCCAAATCACTGCTGACCCTGGTCTCCCGGCTGGTGTGTGCTCACCCCTGACTGGTGACGGTTTCCCACCCCACACTCCACCCCACAGCTCCTCCCAAAGGCCAAGTCTGACCCTGGCACTTTTTGCTTCAACCCTATATGGCTCTACCCACCACAGTTTAAAGCCCAGACTGCTTACCAGGGCCTGCAAGATCCCACTATCCAGTCCCCATGCCAACTGCCTACTGCACAGAGATACACACAGATACACACACACACAGCCATCCTGGAAGCGGGTCCCGCTATCCATCAAACCTTCAGATGACTGAAGTATCAGCCAACCCCTGGATTAGTGTTTCATGAGAGAACCCGATCCAGAACCACCCAGCAAATCCACACCCAGAATCCTGACCCACTGAAACCTTGAGATAATAAAGGTTGGCTGTAAGGTCCCAAGTTGTAGGGTGATTTCTTCCACAGCCATGGATAACTAATAAGATGTCCTGGAGGAAATTGTCTAATCTCTCTGTGCCTCCATTTCTTCATCTGTAAAATGGGATTAATAAGAACACGTGGACAGTGTGAAAATGTGAAAACAGTTAGTGACTAGGGACGGTTTACCACAGTGTCTGGCCTCTGTGAAACATTCAATAATTATCAGTGTTGCTTATAGTTGCCATTATTATTTATTATAAATGTTTCTTCTTCATCTCCAAAGACTCTCATTTCCAAAGTGTGATTCTCCTGAGTAACACTGAAGAACTTTTTGGTATTTTATTTTTAAATATAACTTGCTACATTGGACAGTTTGTGGGACAGCATCCTTCAGTATTCTCCACTGTTTTGTTGTTTCAGTCCCTGAGGCATGTCCCACGCTTTGTGACCCTAAGGGTTGTACTCTGTCAGGCTCTTCTGTCCATGGTATTTCCCAGGTAAGAACACTGGAGTAGGTTGGCATTTCCTTTTCCTCAAGATCTTCCTGACCCAGGGATCGAACTGCATCTCCTGCTTTGCAGACAGACTTTTTACCACTGAGCCACCAGGGAAGCCCATCTGCTTCTTTACTTGCTTTCTTTACACTCGGCAAATATGGAGACATACCAAACCACACCATGCTCTCTTTACCTTGAGTTTTCAACCATCAGTTCAGTTCAGTTCAGTCGCTCAGTCATGTCCAACTCTTTGCGACCCCATGAATCGCAGCAAGCCAGGCCTCCTTGTCCATCACCAACTACCGGAGTTCACTCAAACTCACATCCATCGAGTCAGTGATGCCATCCAGCCATCTCATCCTCTATCGTCCCCTTCTCCTCCTGCCCCCAATCCCTCCCAGCATCAGAGTCTTTTCCAATGAGTCAACTCTTCGCATGCAGTGGCCAAAGTACTGGATTTTCAGCTTTAGCATCATTCCTTCCAAAGAAATCCCAGGGCTGATCTCCTTCAGAATGGACTGGTTGGATCTCCTTGCAGTCCAAGGGACTCTCAAGAGTCTTCTCCAACACCACAGTTCAAAAGCATCAATTCTTCGGCACTCAGCCTTCTTCACAGTCCAATTCTCACATCCATACATGACCACTGGAAAAACCATAGCCTTGACTAGATGGACCTTTGTTGGTAAAGTAATGTCTCTGGTTTTCAATATGCTATCTAGTTTGGTCATAACTTTCTTCCAAGGAGTAAGCGTCTTTTAATTTCATGGCTGCAGTCACCATCTGCAGTGATTCTGGAGTCCATAAAAATGAAGTCTGACACTGTTTCCACTGTTTCCCATCTATTTCCCATGAACTGATGGGACCGGATGCCATGATCTTCGTTTTCTGAATGTTGAGCTTTAAGCCAACTTTTTCACTCTCCTCTTTCACTCTCCTCAAGAGGCTTTCAAGTTCCTCTTCACTTTCTGGAATAAGGGTGGTGTCATCTGCATATCTGAGGTTATTGATATTTCTCCCGGCAATCTTGATTCCAGCTTGTGCTTCTTCCAGCCCGGCGTTTCTCATGATGTACTCTGCATATAAGTTAAATAAGCAGGGTGACAATATACAGCCTTGACGAACTCCTTTTCCTATTTGGAACCAGTCTGTTGTTCCATAACACTTGTCAAATATGGAAACATACCGAACCATACTATGCTGTATTTACCTCAAATTTTCAACCATAGCAGAGACTATTTCTATATAGGAAGACCAACTAATTTCTGTTACCACTCTCATTGTTTGCAAAAGATAAGAGAACAAAACAGTTTCTGGGAATTCAGCTTCCCAATGAGGGAAGCCCACATCATCCATATTAAATGGTAAATAGAAAAAAAAAAAAATCACCAGCCTATATTCTGTGATCGCTGGAAGTCAATGTCATTACTCCGCTTAGAAAAAATTTCAGCCTGATGATTCTCAGCCTTTTCCTGTAGAGTGATGCTTACCCTAAAAACAATAACAATAATAATAAAATAATAGGTAGCCACAGTCCTTACTACCAAGCTCTCACTCTGCTGAGTGCCTTATGTGCATGAATCCTCATGTGCAGGAGCGTCCTCTCCAGGGACAGATGGCAGACTTGAAGCTCAGAGAGCTGAGAGCTATGGCCGAGGTGCCCCAGGGAGCAAGCTGCAGAGCCAGGACACAAACCTTCCCCAGAGGCATTTGGCGACCTGGCCTCTCTTCTCACCTCCTCAGGCTCTTCTAAAAGATTGAGCTGTGGCT
>NW_011494901.1:792265-795968 GCF_000754665.1 Bison bison bison | reverse complement strand
CTGTCTTTAGAACATGCTTCCACTTGCGCATCAGGGTCACGGGAACCCAGAGAGCTCTCCCCGAAGCCGGGAGCCTGGCTTTGCTTCAGGGTGTAGCACATGTCCCAACCCCCACACCATCCATCAGCTGCCCCAACAGCCCTCTGAGGCCTGCAGATGGAAAGAAGGCGCAAAGGCGTGGAGCGAGTGAAAGTGCCATCCAATCCTGGCTGGGTGACCCCAGCATCCCCTGGCTGAGATGTGACAAAGGCCGTGGCACCGGAAAGCAGGAGGGGCCTGGCTCCATGCTTCAGGACTTCTGATTCAGAGCTCTGCCATCAACACCCTCCTTGAACTTGTCTGTTTGGACAATTCCTGTTCCACCCCCTCTTCCACCCAACAGATGCCCCAAGAGGTGGCTGGCTGTGGCTGTGAGCCCAACAGTGACCTAGCCAGCAGCTATCAGGAAAGTCATCTCTTCTGGCCCTTTGTCCTGGTGCCAGAACAGGAGAATGTGCAGAACTGAGATTCTGTCATCTGTGTGAGACCCATCAGATATTAAAGTTCAAAGACGTTGGGTTCATCTGCCAAAACACAAGCTAGCTTTCCGATCTTCTTTCTCACCCAGCAAGAAGAACTGGACACCATACAGCTAAAGCGTGAAAGAGGGCAGGCTCTCCTTTTGGTTATCTCCCAGAGGCAGGGGGACAAAGAGCCTTTATCTGGCGATGTGATGTTTGCACGACCTTTCAATAGGAAAGCCAGAACTTGAGAGTGGGCGGGAGAGGCCACACAGCCTGCCTTTCACCCTGTTGCCTCTTCTATTCCCTTGTTTAGGGATACTTAGCTTCTCCTTACATAACTCTACTGATGGAGAGCTTACCGCTTCTCAAGACAGCCCTCCCGGAACCCAGATTTTGGAATCAGAGCCCTGGATTGGGTATTCGGTCCAGCACATGACCCTGGAGAAGCCACTTCACTCCTGTCAGTTCCAGCCTTTCCCTTTCCATAAACAGGGCTCCTGGTTCACAGGTCTGCAGGGAGATTCATATACAATATTGGTTATGGATGTTTTGAAATGGCAAGCTGCATGCAGACAGCGAGGGTTATTTTTATCATAATTGCCGTTATTATGAGGCTGTGACACAGCGCTAATTGTTCTGGAGCTTCTCTGATGTAGCGCCCACACTCGCTCCCCATCAGCCTCTGTGCACTGGGTTCCCACCATGGGTCGATCACAGTGGTTGTGGCGAGAGAGAGAAGCATCTGTCCACTTTCTGAAGATGCCAATCCAATGTGAGAATTGTCATTCTGGAAAAATACTGACCAAGGTGGCACTCACTTAGACTCCTCACTAATGAGCCAGTCATAAGGTCATGTGCACCCAAGAGAGGGACATGCTCCCACCAACTCCCTCCCTCTCCTCCTTTCTGCCAGCAAGCATTCTAGAAGCTTCTGTGGTAGACCAGAGTCCTTCCCAGATCACCCAACATAGTCCCAACACAGGCCGCCCCCCTAGTCCTTCTCCTGCTAATATTTTTCCTTCTCTCTGCTTATAACCATCAGATACTTCTTATTTATTTCCCCCTAGCTGTCCTCTCCTGCTAGAGTAGGGCCTTCTCTTTCATGTTTTCCATCCAGGTCCCAGTGCCAGCCCAGGACCCAGCATAAGAGATATTGAATCTATGGCAGTTAGATGAATTTATAAACAAGTGGAGAACAAAGTGTAATCTCTGGACCCATAGAGCTCTGGTGGAGGAATAAAAGACAAGTATAAAGATGGTATCAATCCAGAGCGATTAGGGCCATGATGACAGATAACAAGGAATAGCAGGAACTCTGCTCCTGAGGTGTCTGGGAAGGCTTCCCTGAGTCCAGACTTGAGCTGGACCTTGACGGGTGAGTAGGAGTTAGCCAGGTGGATGAGGAAGCTCTGTGTCCAAAGAATCAGGGTGTGGAACAATGGGATGCATTGGTGGTAGGACATTTTGTTCTTATGGCTGCAGCTGAGTGTTTGTAGGCTCTGCTGAGACAAGTGGGGCTGGGGTGGGGAACTGCTTCTGAAATACAAGGTTAGGACCCAAGCACTTCATCATTAAGAGCAATGCAGTGTTCAGAGAGCTTCTTGGCATGAGTGTGGTGGGATACAATTACAGTTAGGAAGATCAGTTTGATGCCGTGGGGAGGAGAAGGTAGTAAGAGACTGGACGCAGCAATGGACAGGGAGGAGGCTGGTACAAGAGAGCGAAGGTGTGGTTTCAGGGGAAGGACAGGTCTAGGAGAGGGGTGTGTCCAGGGGAGGGGCATGTCTAGGAGAGGGGTGTGTCCCGGGGAGAGGAGGAGCCTCCTGAACAGGGCAGGAACTGGGAGCCAAAGATGCTGCCTGAATGAGAATGTCTGGAATCTGCATAAGAACAAAATTAGCAACTTCAAAGATCAGAGAGATTTTTACATGAAAAACTCAATTGCTTTGTGACATTAGCACTAGTCTAGATTCCAGAGGTAAAAAAAGGAGATAAAGCCACATGTATATATTTACTATGTGCCAGATACTTTTGGTTCATTGCTTAGCTTGGTCCGTGAGGTGGGCATTATTTTCTCCATTTTACAGGTGAGGAAAAATGTTAAGAGAGGTTCAAGAAGCTGCTCAATTTTTCGTAAGTAAGGCAGTGTCAGGAATTAAACCCAGATTCTTCTGATGTTAAAAGCCAAGCTCCTCACCTTCTATCACCACCTCCCAGAAGACTCAGTGGGCATGGGTTTTAGAAAGAGGGGAAGAAAAGTAAGTAGCAAGGGTATGAACGTGTCCCCTCAAAATTTATATGTTGAAACCCTAACCCCTAAAGATGATGATATTAGGAGGTGGGGCCTTTGGAAGGTGCTTAAGTTCAGCAATGCTGAACACCACATTGCTCCTGTGAAGAAGTGCTCGGGTCCTGACCTTGCATTTCAGGGTGGAGCGCTCATGAGTGGGATTAGTGCCCTTATAAAAGAGGCTCCAGAGAGCCCCCTCACAATTCTCACCATGGGAGGACACAGAGAGAAGGTGTGGGCTATGAGCAAGGAAGAGGACATTCCCTGGAAGGGGGCAACCGTGCTGCATCTTGATCTTGGACTTCTAGCTTTCAGAAATATGACCAACATGTTTCTGTCATTTATAAGGTACCCAGTTACAGAGCAGCCTGGCAGGCTACAGTCCATGGGGTTGCAGAGAGTTGGGTACGAGTGACTAAGCGTGCACACACACACACACACACACAGTTGGTGGTATGGTATTATAGCAGTCCCAACCAACCAAGACATTGCTATTGGAGCCCACCTCCATGGGATCTTTCTTGCTGCTAAATTCTGTCTTGTTAAGTGTTAATAGTAAAGAGAACAAATTATCTTTTTTCTTCTGTGCTAGTTAGGTTAACATCAAACATTTTTAAAAATCCTGCCTCATTCCTGGATTCAGGCACCATTTTCCTTTTCATACATTAAACTGAGACTGTGGAAATGCAAACTCTGACCTGCTTTGCTCCCTCTTTTCTGGCACCAATTGTTGGAAAAACCTTTGGCTTTAAAATGAGAATTTCAGAACAGGCGGTCCAAGCTCTTAAAAGGGAAGGAAAATCCCAGTTATTGAATACCCAAGAGAGTGCTATTACCGGAGATGCATTCTGTGCAAGATTGTTGAATCATGACATATAATCATCTTCATTTTACAGATGAGAAAACTGCA
>NW_011494901.1:785963-792165 GCF_000754665.1 Bison bison bison | reverse complement strand
CACCGGGTCACACTGGTAAATGAAGATCAAACATATCAGATCCAGCACATGGATCCGTGCCACCAAGTGGCAAAGGCCATGGCCATTTCTTCATCACTGGGCACAGTATGGGTACTTAACAAATGTTTGTGGAATGCATGAGTGAGTAGATGGATGCGTGTCACCTTGCTCACTGTGACATCTGCTTCTGTACCCGCATTTCCAAGTATACTACCTGATGACGAGTGTTACTCCAGCCAGGTTTATTGAGAAGACTGACAAATCATGTCCTTCTTGGTGCGGAGCAGCAGAACAGTCTCCTGCTGGGGTCCCAACAGTATACCCGTAGTACAGAGCTGTCCTTGCCCCCAGACCATGACTGACAGAGGGTCGAGCCATGAAGGTGGGCTTGTGTAGAGCCACCGCAGAGAAGGCAGGCTGGGAACTTACCCAACCCATCTGTCTGGTTTCCTAGGCATAGAGGGACCTTCCATTTGTACGCAGATGGGGCCATGTGACTGGAAGAGGGTATGATAAGAACAAAGAGCTTGAGTCAGAAAATAACAGGATTCAGGGTTGACCTATTAATACAATAAAGTGGTAAGTGTGGCTGGGGTCTGCCATGGCCACTTTTACCCGACATGGCTTTTCTGGGGGTCATACAAAGTTAGATAAGGGGAAAATCTTAGGCAGCAGACTCCTCTTTGCTTTCTTCTTGGACCTGCCACGGAGAGATGGACCAGCTGAAAAGATGGACAAGAGCTTGAGCTTAATGGGAAGTTGAAGATGATGGGACTGAAGATGATGATGGTTCAGGAGGGTACCACTGCGTGGCTTTCAGTTGAAGTGACAAAAAGTGCCCTGGCTCTGGTTCCTTTACTAAGAGCATTTATTTATCTCTCATAGAAAAAGTCAGAAAGTGACCCAGGGTTCGTATGTGAGCTCAACAGTACTACCAGGCTAGAGCAATACCCCTGGAGTTCTCTTGTCCTTCTCATAGTTGCAAGATAGCTGTCATGGCACCAGGCATCACAGCCTCACTTGATCATCCTCAAACACGGAGGCAATGGTGGCATGGGGCAGAGTTTATCCTCACACACCTCCTTCTTATTATGGAAAGTTTTCACTGGTCATACGCTGGGAAGAGACTAGTATTTTATGTTGCTGTGGTCACCATGCCCCCACAGCTGCTATTCAGTCTCTAAAGTTTATTGGTCAGTTCAGGACAAGTAGACAAACACATATTGAGCTAATCAGTCAGCCACCAGGAGTAACAGCTCTTCTTCAAACAGCACTTTATGATGATAAAATGAGTTCACATACATTATCTCCTTATGTCCTCAAAGGCAACTTTTCAGGAAGAGGAGATCATCCCCACTTTACAGATGAGAATACTGAGGCTCAGAGAGAGAATGACTAGCATATGGCAAAGCTACATTCATCTGACTAAAAACTTCCCCCGCTGCATCTACTTACTCTTCCTCCATCCAAACCATCTGCCTGGTTGGCTAAAGGGTTCTCACTGCCCAGAAGTTTCCTTCAGAAGGAAGGGGAAGGGGAGAGGGGTCCTGGGCTGTTAATCCTCCACTCTATGCAGAACACAGATACACAAATCTCAGAGTGATGTCTCTAGATGGTCATTTGGGGTTAGTTCACATTCTAGGCTCTACTGATCTTTCTGTAGACTGGAGGTCTTGGCATGGCCATGTGGGGAATTTGGGTCATCCAAACAGGAAGACCAAAAGACAGACATGGCAGATGTGTGCCTTACTGACTCCCAAAATCGGCTCTGGAGAATCAACAGGAGAGGTTGTGCAGGAAGCGTGGTGCAGAGTTTATGAGCCTACATTTGGAAAAGAGAAGAGGGGGAAATTTACGCCTCTCTTGCCCTCACTTATGCCCCAGGCATGGAAGGAGTGAAACCGGGGAGTGGCTCTCTTCTGTGTCTCCCTCCCTCTCTCTCTAATATCCTTCCCTCCCTCTGTCTCTCACTCCCTCTGTCTCTCTGTCTCCCTCTTTCTAATCTGTCTCTTTACAACCACACACACACACACACCCCATCAGGAAATCTCAGACCGATCCTTCAAAACATAAGTACACAAGGGGTTGTCCCACCATCATTATTATTTCTACTTTGACTTTCTAGCCACCCTCACATCCTAGATCCCGCCAACGTCATCTCTCACCTGAATTGCTGCACAAGCCTCCTAACTTACTCCCACACTCATCCCGCTACATTTTCCTGGCCTCGGCAGTCAGTGTGTTCCTTTAAAACCACAGGTTAGATAACGACACTCCTCTGCTCAGACTCCTACAGCACCATCTCACCTCACTCAGCATGAAAGCAAATGCCTTCTGTGCCCTGCAAGGTCCCACCTGCTGCCCCCAGAACTATCTCCCAGTCACATCTGCTGTGTCCACTCAGCACCAGCCACTCCACTTCCTAGTTGCTGCTCAGACACACTGAGCTCACCCTCTAGCTCAGGGTCTTTGCACAGGATCTACAATGCTCCCCGGCTGGCACAGAACTGACTCCTTTAATGTATTCAGGTTTGGGCTCAAACACTACCTGAGAACCCAGTCTCTATAAGTTGGGAAACATGGCTTTGTCTAGTTCTTTCATGGCTGTATACCCAGCACCTAGGACAGTGCCTGATGTTCCTTTGTGATCAATGAATACATACTGGATAAATAAATATCCCATATTGGCAACTAACCAAGGGTCAGTCAGGTGGAATTCTGGATTTTGATGGATGTTGACAAAAACCAGATTAGCCAGCTCCTTCACCCCTCCAGATCTTAGGCTCCACTCTAGGAAGAAGCAGGGGAATATTTGATCATGTCCATCACCCTAGAACGGGGACTAAAAATAGAATTAATATAAATGATAGAAATGATGTTTCTTGCACTAAGTGTGTGGTCTGGGATTCTCAGTAGGCATATTTTCCTTGAAGCAGAAATCATCAGCCAGTTGGGGGCAACCCATCCACAGCCTTTACAGTTTTCTGTAGGGCCAACTCATCTGCTTTTTTCATTTCTGGGCATACTTAAAGAGTAGTGACTCCCTTCTCTGTGCCATACCTGGGCTGGTGGGCACTAGGCTACTGCCAATAATAATGATTAACGTATATTGGACATTTACAGTTTCAGAAACTTTGCTAAAGGCTTCCTAATGACCCTGTGAGGTTTGTAAGGCTTGCACTATTATTAACCACCTGTTAGATGGTCCCTGACCTAGAAGCAATCAGCGTTCCATTGGGAAAGCAAAGACACGAATCAATAATTACCATACAGCACAGGCTTGAGCAGAAAGAAGCACAATGCTGCAGGAACACAGGTGGGAAGCTGATTAATTCTCTTTAGGGTGAGGATCAGCAAATGTTCCTTTTTGCAGCTACCCTCCCAGCCTCTTCCTTTTTAGGGCTTCCAAGTCACTTGTGCCTTCTTTCACATACCCTGTCCTGGGCTGTTCCCATAGCTCCTCCTCCTTCAGCTCTAGTCTCCTCACAAATCTGCCCCCCAAAGTAGGATCCCATCTCCCCCACTAGAATGCAAGCTCCCTGAGGGTAGGGACCCTGTCTATCCTGTTCACTACATAACAGAGATGCTCAGTAGGTATGTATTTACTGGACCAATGTCTATAGGAGTGTGGGAGTAAGTTAACTGAAATTACAGCAGGCTTGGTAGGCTGAGGGGAGGGGAGAGAGGAGCAGAGCATCCTTGTTTTTGGATGGCTAAAGCTGGAGAAGGGTTGCCAGAATGGTGGCAGGAAAGAGCAAAGACCCATCATAGATGTCCCCTACCCCACTCTGCTTCAGAAACCTCGTGGTCATTATTACTGGCCCCTGGTATGAGTACTAGAGAGTTCTAATAGAGCCCTTAGAACACTAAGTAGAGTTCTTAGAACCTACTAGCGTCTCTTGATATTTGATGAATGAGGGAATAACTGGAAATTACTACCTTTCACTGGCAAGAAAGGACATGATCAAATATTCCCCTGCTTCTTCTTAGAGTGGAGCCTAAGATCTGGATGGGTGAAGGAGCCTTAAAAAGGAAGAGGCTGGGAGGGTAGCTAAGCAAATGCACAGCCAAACAGGGCGGTGCCTCCCACCAGCTTTCCTTCCTCAGCGAGTAAATGACTGTTTTCACTGGCCCACTCACTGGAAGCTTTGATTTAGGCAGATCTGAGTTGGTACCCCAACTCCACCACCTTGGAGAAGCTGCTAAGCCCCTGACCCCCAGCTTCTGCTCCTGAAAACAGAGGTGACAGTATCTGCATGAGAGCTGAGAGGACTGAATGAGATGAGGTGGTCTGCAAAGCCCTCTACATATGACCAATGCATAGTAAAGTCGTAATAAATCACTGAGGATGAAGGAATGGATGGATGGATGAATGAATGAATGAAAAAGGGAATATGTGTTTTGGTAAGACCTTAGAGTTTGTAAATATGAGACACCTGGATGCAAGAGAAGCTGAAAATCCACATTTCCAAGCATCCTGAGAGATCATGCTTATTGAAAAGTGTGATGTGAGCCATGCTGGAGCCTTACTTTATAAACACCCTCCTGATGGAACTAGAGTGGTGGCTTTAAGGGCATGGTCCACGGACGCTGCTGTGAGGATCAGCATCATCCTGTCCTAGTCTGGCCAATCAACCAGAGGCCTACCCCAGCACATGGAGAAGGCATCGCCACAGCAGAGACTGGGTGTTTTAGGCAGCTCCTAGGGAGCTTACTGGACTTCTGCAAACTTAGTTTAGTAGCTGAGAGTGTGCACTCCTGAGCTGTCTGAGTTTGAAAATCAACTGTGCTTTGTATTATTTGAGCAGCTTTAGACAAGTCACATGACCTCTCTATGCCTTGGTTTCCAAATCTATCAACTGAGAGTAAAACAGCATCTGCCTCTCTGGGTTGTTGTGGGGATTAGTGAGTTCTCACAGGGAAAGCATGAGAGTACTCCTGGAGCACTGTAGATACCCAAGAGATGGATACCAGTTGAAAGCAAAATCAAAGAGATTTTATAACCCTCCCTCACTCCATGTTTGCTCTGTTCTGGATTCTGGACTTGGAGGATACAGAGGTAAATAAGATGTGACTTCAGTCCTGACGTCACGCCCCATCTGGTGAGGGAGGCAGCTGTGCCAACAGACGGTGGCCCACCATGGTGACCTTGGTGCCATGGTGGAAGACTAACAGGCCGTGAACCCCCACAACAAGGGCATCCAAGCCAATCTAGGAAACCAGAGAGTCCTTCCTGGAGGAGGTGAGGGACTTCAAGTGGGAAAGGGCACTGAACCAGGAAGAGAGCAGGGGAAAAGCATCCTATGTAAAAGACTGTGTGTGCCGTAGCCCTGAGGCGGGCGAGGTTGGCACAGGCAGGGCACAGGAGGGTGAGAAACACACTGGCAAGGTAGAGGGTGGCGGTCAGCGGGAATCTGCAGAGCTCGCGCTGTGTGCAGACCCTGTGCTCAGCGCTGGGAATGGGAAAAGCTGACTGGAGCAGCTCTCTAGGGGGCACGCACTCTAGGAAGAGCGATGGAAACCTAGATTACTATATTATAGTCATAGTAATAACGTAATACGGAGGGCGCTAGGGCTAAATTTTGCCCAGATGCTGGCAGGAGCCCTAGGCAAGCACATGAGAAGAGTTTTAGATGCATTCTCAGAGGAAAAAATAACTGCAACCATGTTTGTCCTTTCCTTCCTGCTCCCAAGAGGTGGCATGGAGTGTGGTTGAGAGTGCCAGCCCTCCATTTAAATCTCAGCCCTGCCCATTTGCCAGGTTACTGTGTGGTCTTGGCTGAGTCTCTTAACTTCTGCATCTTCATTGGGATCGTTATAGAATTACACAAGTTAACATAACTCAAGCACTGAAAACCATGCCCCCCACAAAAGTAAATGCTCTATACGTTTGATGGAACAGACCCACTTATTCAGTGACTGTGTATTAAGGTGCACTGCATGCCAGACATAGTTCTAACCACTGGAGACACGAACAGTTCAGTTCAATTCAGTCCAGTCGCTCAGTCATGTCCCACTCTTTGTGACCCCATGGACTTCAGCATGCCAGGCCTCCCTGTCCATCACCAACTCCCAGAGCTTGCTCAAACTCATGTCCATCGAGTCGGTGATGCCATCCAGCCATCTCATCCTCTGTTGTCTCCTCCTCCTGCCTTCAATCTTTCCCAATATCAGGGTCTTTTCTTTCTTTTTTTTTTTTACT
>NW_011494901.1:781452-785863 GCF_000754665.1 Bison bison bison | reverse complement strand
TTTTTTTAACTTAATTTAATTTTATTTTTTAACTTTACCATATTGTATTGGTTTTGCCATATATCAAAATGAATCCGCCACAGGTATACATGTGTTCTCCATCCTGAACCCTCCTCCCTCCTCCCTCCCCATACCATCCCTCTGGGTCATCCCAGTGCACCAGCCCCAAGCATCCAGTATCGTGCATCGAATCTGGACTGGCAACTCGTTTCATATATGATATTATACATGTTTCAATGCCAATCTCCCAAATCATTCCACCCTTTCCCTCTCCCACAGAGTCCAAAAGACTGTTCTATACATCAGTGTCTCTTTTGCTGTCTCGTATACACGGTTATTGTTACCATCTTTCTAAATTCCATATATATGTGTTAGTATATCAATATCGGGGTCTTTTCAAATGAGTCAGCTCTTCATATCAGGTGGCCAAAGTACTGGAGTTTCAGCTTCAGCATCAGTCCTTCCAATGAACACCCAGGACTTATTTCCTTTAGGATGGACTGGTTGGATCTCCTTGCAGTCCAAAGGACTCTCAAGAGTCTTCTCCAACACCATAGTTCAAAAGCATCAATTCTTTGGCGCTCAGCTTTCTTTATGGTGAGCTATTTCTCTGAGGATGAGAAGAAGACAGCTGGGAAAGAGCTGGAGACAGAGCTGGACAGTGACTGGCAGGCTGGATAACACTGGCTGAATGCATGGAACTCAGCCCAAGACTTCACGCCAGAATATCTTCCAAGAGGTGGGGAATCCATGTGGCAAGTTCAAAGAGGAGAAAGCAGATCAGTGTGGCTGGAGCCAAGTTCACCAAAGGAAAAGTGGGAGGAGATGAATAAAACGTGGCCCAGAATGATGGGGTTTGATGAAGTCGGGGCACGGTGACCATTTGCAGGCCAAAGGCTCAGATGTGTGAGTCTGGTTCTGGCTGGACTTCAGGGTGGTTGGTGTGGGTAGTGATTGGAGAAGATGTTGCAGGGATAAAAAGGCACTTGAGCTCTAGCCTTCGTGCCATAGGAGCCACCATAAATCAAACTTGATGTTTTAGGAAGATCACCATACTGTGTCAGTCTCCTCGGGCTGCAGTAACGAAGCCCTACAAACTGGGTGTTTTAAAACAGAAATTGATTGGCTCACAATGTAGAGGCTAGAAGTCTAAAGTCGAGGTGTCAGCAGAGCTGTGCTCTCTCTGAAGGCGGAAGAATCCGGCATCGCCTCTTCCAAGCTTCTGCTTATTTGATGGCAATCTTCGCAGTTCCTTGGGCTTCCCAGGTGGCGCTAGTGGTAAAGAATCTGCCTGCCAATGCAGGAGACATAAGAGATGAGGGTTCTATCCCTGGGTCAGGAAAATCCCCTGGAGGAGGGAATGGCAACCCACTCTAGAGTTCTTGCCTGGAGAATTCCATGGACAGAGGAGCCTGGCAGGCTACAGTCCATGGGGTCACAAAGAGTCAGACACACCTGAGCTAATAACAATTTAACTGTTTTTTGTTCACTAATGATCTTCCCTTGATTACTTATTTCCAAATATAGTCATTTTCACAATTACCAGAGATTAGGATTTCAGCATATTTTTAGAAGATGCAATTAAACTTGCAAGAATGGATAACCTCAGAGTTGTCTCTGGGCCAAATTAGCACATATCTGTATGCTGGAAAATAGAGGCTGGCCTGGGAGAAAAGGTGAAGACACATGAGAGCTGTTTTTTCGAAATTTCAGCCATAAACATTTGCCTTTAAAACCTTCTCAAAAGTGTCTGGTGGGATTTGTTGCCGGGATCCAAACAGCTGTTACCTTCCTGCTGAGGATATGAATCAATAATCTTTTCTCAAAGGCTATAAAATTCAAGACCTTATCTCCCCACTAGAGAAGTGTTTGCCTCCCCTGACTTCAAATGCATTTCAGAGACACAGCGGTCCTCCTGTTAGCTCCACCTGAACAGCAGTGGGCTCTAAGGGCTGAATTCCGTCTGCCCCCTGAGAGGGACATCTCTTTGCCTCTCTGGTCTCTGCAGTGGGAGGTAGGAGGAAGGGGTGGGGTGGAAGACTGAAACTTACCAAGCTCTGCCACATGCCCAGTGGGTTATGGACTCTGGAAAGAACCAGAATTTGAAACTAAAGATGCTAAACTTATCAGCCTTTGCCACAGTCATGCCTCCCTGCCTTCCTCTCTAGGCTAGAAGAGTGCTAAGTAGGTGGCAGTCTTGCAAAGTCCTTTCAGATCCTTTGTATGTGTCAGAATAGACCAATTGCTGTAACAAACAACCCCCGCATTTTGGTGGATCATCGTAAGAAAGTCTCTTGCTCATTCACACAGAAGTTCAAAGTGAATGTTCCTGGGTGGTAGATTCCCTAGGTAATGAGGAAGAATCATGAGGCTCTAAGCTGGCTTGCCAGCACTCCATGGATGCTGGCAGAAGGCACCGGACTCTGGATCAGAGACAAACAAGCTGAGTGCCACATTCACATTGGCTCCCCTTGCCCCCAAGCCCCATGGCAGCCAGTCTGGTGCTGCACAGCCAGCTTACATTGGATGGGGAGACCCATGCTTCCGAACCAAAATCTTTTGGCTTGGGTGGTAAGTCTACCTGATCTTTGCCCTGGAAGGAAGTATTATCTTTATTCTAAAGGCAGCAAACAAACCTGCCCTCTGCTCCAGAAGCAGACACCTCTTTATCTTCCAAAGCTCTTCACTGTAGAAACATCCTTGAAAAGAGTAGTCCAGAGTGAAAATTGCTAGTACCTCTGCTCTCAAGACATACAGAAAGGCAAGAGCCCCAGCAAACGCTGTCTCCCAGAGGGACTCCCCGCGAAACAAGGGCTCAAGGATCCAGCCTCCTTCCAAACCCTCCTCCAGATCCTTAGAGCTTTCTCTATGTAACTGGAGGATAGTGAAAGAGAATAAAGGATCAGGAGGAGAGAGAATTTAATGGTGCAGACCTGAAGTGGTGTGGCCATATTACACTGGCCAGAACTCAGTCACTGAGCCATGACTGTCCACAGAAGGCTGGGAAGTGTGGTGTAGCTTGTGGGCAGAAGGAAGAGAAAAAAGGAATGATTTCATGAACCACTAGCCAGACGCTGCCATTCTTTTTTTTTTTTCTTGAAGTATACTTGATTCGGAGAAGGCAATGGCAACCCACTCCAGTACTCTTGCCTGGAAAACCCCATGGACGGAGGAGCCTGGTAGGCTTCAGTCCATGGGGTTGCGAACACTCAGACACGACTGAGTGACTTCACTTTTACTTTTCACATTCATGCATTGGAGAAGGAAATGACAACCCACTCCAGTGTTCTTGCCTGGAGAATCCCAGGGATGGCAGAGCCTGGTGGGCTGCCATCTATGGGGTCACACAGAGTCGGACACGACTGAAGTGACTTAGCATAGTTGATTCACAATGTTGTGTTAGTTTCAGATATATAGCAAAGTGATTCAGCTAGATAGATAGACAGACTTTTTCAGATTCTTTTTCCTTATGCTGCTGCTGCTGCTAAGTCACTTCAGTCGCAAAGAGTCAGACACGACTGAGCGACTGATCTGATCTGATATATATATATATACTACATCTTTCTCATCTATCCCTCTGTTAGTAGACATTTAGGTTGCTTTCATGTCTTGTCTGCCATTGTGCTTTAATCCTAAGCTAAACTTTACAAAGATGTTTCAAGATTTCCAGGAATCTCCTAGGAAGCAGAGGTAAAGATAATGGGGAGTGGGATCAAGAAACAGAAATAAAGGGAGGACCACTTCTTTGAACATACAGTGAGGTATCTGTTTAACAAGAGTACAGAGACTTCCCTGGTAGTCCAGTGGTTAAGGCTTCCACCTTCCTATGCAGGGGGTTCAGGTTCAATCCCTGGTCAAGGAGCTAAGTAAGATCCCACATGCTTTGCAATTAAACATCCAAAATATAAGACAGAAACATCCAAAATATATACGGTAACAAATGCAATAAAGACTTTTAAAATGGTCCACATCAAAAAACCCTTTAAAAAAAACAAAACCACAAGATTTGAAAAATGAGAGGCACAATTTTAGAGACTATACTTAGTATATTTAAGAGACTATTTGAGACTATATTTCCCTGGGATGACTCCTCACCCCAGTGTGAGGAATTCTTTGGATATGGGACTTTGGGTATTTGAAGCCAACTGAAGCAGCCAATCCAACCAGTCCATCCTAAAGGAGATCAGTCCGGTGTGTTCATTGGAAGGACTGATGCTGAAGCTGAGACTCCAATACTTTGGCCACATCATGTGAAGAGTTGACTCATTGGAAAAGACCCTGATGCTGGGAGGGATTGGGGGCAGGAGGAGAAGGGGACGATAGAGGATGAGATGGCTGGATGGCATCACCGACTCGATGGACGTGGGTTTGAGTGAACTCCGGGAGTTGGTGATGGACAGGGAGGCCTGGC
>NW_011494901.1:759669-781352 GCF_000754665.1 Bison bison bison | reverse complement strand
CGACTCGATGGACGTGGGTTTGAGTGAACTCCGGGAGTTGGTGATGGACAGGGAGGCCTGGCGTGCTGCGATTCATGGGGTCGCAAAGAGTCGGACACGACTGAGCGACTGAACTGACTGACTGACTGCCTGAAGCAGCCAACATCTTGGCTCTGTAGCCTCCAGAAGTGATTTTGCCTTTCTGAGCCCCACGCTCTTCACGTAGGAAGTGAGACATAACCTTGTCAGCTACCTTACAAACACTGTGCTGAGGGGCCCAGGAAGATGATGGGTGGGGAAGTCTTCTATAAAGGATCTCATGCATGTGAGCCAATTTTGAAATATTGTTTTTCTAGTTTTCAGAAACTAGGAGGTTGGGGTGGAGCAAAGGGAATTGGATCTAAGCAGGGGGAAAGCTCGGAGACCTCATCATTGAACTGGTTTAACCTATAAAAGAGGAATCATGAGACTCAAGGACAGTAGACCTGAGAAGACTCATCCAAGGCCCCCCAGGGAGTCTGTGGCAGATTCGGAACCCAGGCAGTGAACGCGGGCCTTTCCGCTGCCTCTCGTGGAGTCTCTGCCTTCCAATACCTGTATCTAGCAGGACCCTTGTGAAGTCTACTACATCCCACACAGATGAGTGTTCCTGAAAGCCATTTTTGCTGTAGATGGGGAGAGCCATCATAGATGCTCAAATCCTTATTCCCCTGCTCCTCTGCCCTTCTGGTTGCCTGCTGCTGCTGCTGCTGCTAAGTCGCTTCAGTCGTGTCCGACTCTGTGTGATCCCATAGATGGCAGCCCACCAGGCTCCTCTGTCCTTGGGATTCTCCAGGCAAGAACACTGGAGTGGGTTGCCATTTCCTTCTCCAACGCATACAAGTGAAAACTGAAAGTGAAGTCACTCAGTCGTGTCCAACTCTTGGCGACCCCGTGGACTTCAGCCTACCAGGCTCCTCCATCCACGGGATTTTCTGGTTGCCTACTGCTACATAAATGGAGTGATCGCAAAAGGAAATTTTTTTCACTGCCATGAGTATTTATTTCCTTCAGTAAACTCTGGCATTGTATTATGAGAGCCCTAAAATATTGATATTCCCCATGATTTGGAGTCAATAGGGAATAAAGTACTTTGCACAAATCCTGGCTTATAACTCTGAGATTTAAAAATGAACTTCAGCATTTCTGTTCAAATTTCAAATAAAAACATTGAATTCAGTCTGAGTCTGCCCAATTTTCTAACCTTCATTGGAATATAAATATGATTTGCTTTCTTCTTAAGTCCAGAAATGTGTTTGACTAAGTCTCCTAACTGTTTTTGTTTGCAAGAAGCTAATTTAGCATGGCAGCTTGTGTAGGATTAGGCAGGGAATCTGCTCAGATGGACTGCCCCCGTCTTTATCTGCAATGAAATGTTCACACGCTTCATCGTGAATGCACCATCATGTATTAACAACCAAAATAGAATTCTTTTTTTTTCCACCCCAAACCTGGTTCTCTTCCCAGGTTCCCTGTCATAGTAATGCCAGTACCATCACTTAGATGCCCAGAAACACAAGAATATTCTAAACTCTTCCCTATTCCTCTCTGCCATAGTTAATCTGGTACACGCCTCATCATTTCTGCCTCGTCGTGTATGTCTCCTAAATCAGTTGACATGCCTCAAGCCCTTTTATGTGCTTAGTTCAAGTCTTACCCTCTTTCCCCCAGACTATTACACCAGAGCCCTGACTGGGTCCTCTGACCCCCTCCCTCCTCTGATTTCTATACCATCTAAGCTAGCAGTCAAACATCCTTCTGATGGTCTGCATTTTTCTTTGTTTTACTCTTCTCTCCTTCCTCCCTGATTCTTTCTGAGCATTATCCACCTCAGCACTCAGCTTAATCTATCTCGTGTGTGTGTGTGTGTGTCTGTGTTAATCACTCAGTTGTGTATGATTGCGACCCCATGGACTGTTGCCCACCAGGCTCCTCTGTCCATGGAATTCTTCACGCAAGAACACTGGAGTGAGTTACCATTCCCTTCTCCAGGGGATCGTCCCAACCTGAGGATCGAACCTGGGTCTCCTGCATTGCAGGCAGATTCTTTACCATCTGAACCACCAGGAAAGCCAAGGTATCTCATATGTGACATTAAATATGCATTGATTCCTATCAGTTAAGAAAGGTTGCTTTGTATAAAATGCATTTTAATTTAAATAAATAGTATCATGTTATTAAGTTCATTTGGTTTCCCTTCTCTTTCTGTTGTGTTGCATGGAGACCTTTCCAAGCAGCTATAAATATACCCAGTTTGAGGTTTCAGGCTTCTGCAGACTATCCCAGCGGGCATCTGTTATATTTCACTTGTTCTTGCCCCAGTGGTGTTCACTCAAGTTGCCTTCCATCCTCTCTTCCTCTTCCATTCAGAGCCTAGCAATGACTGTCCTAGGACATGCTCCTTTGCAGACCTCAGAAGGGATTTATCTGTGCTGTAAACCTAAGAATGTGCTAAAGGGAATGTACGGAATATGCAGGCTTCATTTTGCTAAGTGCTTCAGAGCACTTTCCAGAAGGACTCTGCCAATCGATGTTCCTGTTTCTAAGCCAGGGAGTTCTGGTCTCCCCACATGCCCATCAGCATGTAGAATTATTTGCTTATTAATGTTTGCAAAGTCATACATGTAAACTGGTGATCACAGTTGTTCTCACTTTCACTTTCCCCCTTTTCTAGTGACTTTGAGCCCTTCTTCATGTACTAATTAGCCATATGAATTTCCTCTTCTGTCCCTCTCTTTTGCCCAATGTCCTATTGAATCCTGCCTTAAAAAAATTGATTTGTAAGAGTTCTTACATACCATTGGCTTCCTTGGTGGCTCAGCTGGTAAAGAATCTGCCTGCAATGAGGGAGATCTGGGTTCGATCCCTGGGTTGGGAAGATCCCCTGGAGAAGGGAAAGGCTACCCACTCCAATATTCTGGCCTGGAGAATTCCATGGACTATCCATGGGGGTGAAAAGAGTTGGACACGACTAAGCAACTTTCACTCACTTTTATATACCATTAACTTGTTGATATGACATACTACAAAGACCACCACTGAGTCTGTCATTTGTCTGCTAACTTTTCTGGTGCAATTCCTCATTGAGGGAGAATCCTCCACTTTAATGTCAGATTCATCCAGGTTTGCTCTATGGCTTATCAGGAATGCCCCCTTTCTTCCCGGTTTACTCCTGGTCCCAAGCAGGTGATGACTGCTGAGACAATCTCATGCCTTCAGGGTTATCTTCCCTTCATGGATACACGTGACTGAGACACAGGAGGGCACCTGGCTTCGCTGAGCCAGTGATCTCATTATTAAGGAAAGTGAAATGAGGACTCAGAGCAAATCAATCAATCTCTTCCCAAATGTGGCTATCAAATGTGAGAACTGTTGATGACTATTTTCTGCTGTGATAAAGCTTCAGGATGACCCCAAAATATAACAGATGTGTGGAGAGAAGCAGAAGCAGGACTCATCGGGAGGATGTTGCAACACAGATGTCCTCCCCACTCTCTTGCTCCTGAGGTCCAGCCCCCTAAGATGACCTAGGGATCTTCCTTCTTATATTTCCCAATCACCTTACAAAAACCAGTGTTTGGGCATTCAAACACCGTTTTTTTTTTATATTGATCACATTCTTTCGCCACATCTGCTACTACTTGCTAATACTTTTCTCTCAATTGACTAGATACTTTTTTCTTAACACTTTTGATTTGAAGAGGAAATTTCATGCGAAGGCTGTAAATAAAAAGTTTACAGAATTTGTCTACCCAGAAGTAATAATGGAAGTGAATATAATAGAAATTAAAGGATGTAAATGCTAACTTGGTACCATCACACGCTGAAGAAATGCATTCAGACAGAGTGGACCCAACCTGAGACTTTCTTCTCAATGTAATCAGGATCCACAGAGGTTTAGAGAAAACGTAACCCTTTCTTGGAGTCATTCAGTGTGACTGCATACCTTCTCTCCAATTTCCTAAAAGCGTCTTCCTGCCTTAGTGGTTCTGAAACGTGGACACCAAAGGGGAAGGGGAGTGGGATAAACTGGGAGGTTGAGATTGACATATATATATAAGCTACACTGTGTATGAAATGGATGACTAATGAGAACCTACTGCGTAGCACAGGGAACTCTACTCAAAGTTCTGTGGTGATGTAAATGGGAAGGAAATCCAAAAAAGAGGGGAATATGTATAAGTATACCTGATTCACTTTGCTGTACACCACATCATAAAGAAACTATACTTTAATAAAAAATTTTTTAATCTAAAAAAAAAAAGCTAGTTTTCAAATAAATCCCTTCTCTCTCCCTCTGATAGATTTGTTCTCCTTTATCTACATCTATTAACAGCAAGGAGATCCAACCAGTCCATTCTAAAGGAGATCAGCCCTGGGTGTTCTTTGGAAGGAATGATGCTAAAGCTGAAACTCCAGTACTTTGGCCACCTCATGTGAAGAGTTGACTCATTGGAAAAGACCCTGATGCTGGGAGGGATTGGGGGCAGGAGGAGAAGGGGATGACAGAGGATGAGATGGTTGGATGGCATCACCGACTCGATGGATGTGAGTTTGAGTGAACTCCAGGAGTTGGTGATGGACAGGGAGGCCTGGCGTGCTGCAATTTATGGGGTCGCAAAGAGTCGGACACGACTGAGCGACTGAACTGAACTGAACTGACTGATTAATAGTTTTCTGATCATGGCAACCAAACACATAACAACAAAATGACGTACTTGCAATTAAGGGGCCCAGTGGTTCTAATTAACCATTAAGAACCAGGCTTGCGAGAAGATGGTGTGCGTCACCTCCGTGAACAAGTAGTCCAGGACTCGGTTACAGGAACCCCTCCTAGAAGCAAGAGAGTCTGGGAAATGTAGTCCAAAGCTCAACAGCTAATTCCTTGCAACAACTCTATACCACAGAAGGAATGCATAGGTCTTTTGTGGACGGTGTCTGCCACACACTGTCACAGCTAGCACAGGGCCGAACAAGTTATGGGAACTCAGTTGAGGGAGGGAAGAATGGTAGAAAAAAGGGACAGAAGAAGACAATTTGCCCTAGTTCTTTTCCTTTAGGTGGAGAAAAATTCTACTCATCTGTAAGTCTCATCATTTTAAATGAGCATGAACTACTTTTTCTACAGATGTATGAATAGTTAGGATAAAGCAGTGAAAACCTTATTGTTTTATTAAGCAGATTTATTTTCACTCCCAGAATCTTTTGGGGAGCATATCATGCATAGATTTATTCCTGAAAGGTCACTTGTAAAATACTTTTCTATAAATTAAATCTTATCTTCCCTTGACCTTCACAGCGCTATCAGAGTTGTTCTCCGGGAACATATTTCTAAGCCATATCCTCTTTACGAATCCAGTGAAACATGTAATGTCACAATCTTGAGCGTGTGTGTGTAAGATGGTCCTTGAAGCAAGTCACACAGGGAACTGACCGGGGACTAAGAATTGCTTAGATACAGTATTCGTTTCCTAAGGATGCAGTGACTAAGCACCACAAGCTGGGGTCTTAAACAACAGAAACCGATTATCTCATGGCGTTTTCTGAGATGGGGATGGTGCTGTTGGTCCCACATGTCGACTATGAGGAAGAACCTACCCTGTGCTTCCCTCCTGGTGCCCAGTGATTTGCTGGCCACCTTTGCATTCTTTGACTTGTGGGTGTGCCACCCTGCTCTCTGCTTCCAGGTTCTCAGGGTATTCTCACTGGGGCATGTCTGTCTCTGTGTCCAGATTTCCCCTTCTCATCAGGACACCAGCCGTATTGGATTATATGACCTTAACTCGATCATCTGGAAAGAACCTATTTTCTTTTTTTTACCCTACAAATTATTTTTAACTATATTTTGTTATTGATAACACTATTGATATTGCTCTTTCAGAATACCATCTATGTGGTATGGCTTCCTTTTTAGAAAAGTTTTAGGTTCACAGGAAAATTGACCGGCAGGCGCAGAGATTTCTCACGTAGCCCTGGCGCCCACATATGCATCTCCTCTCTCACTATCGACATCCCCCACCAGAGTGGCCCATTCCTTACAACTGGTGAACCTGCTGACGTGTGTCATTTCACCCAAAGTCTATAGCTTACTGAGGGTCCACTTTGGTTGCTGTACTTTCTATGGGATTGGGCAGATGTAAAATTACATATATCAACCAGTACAGTGTCATACAAAGTAGCTTCACTTTCCTAAAGCTCCTCTATCTTCTACCTATTCCTTGCCTCTCCTCCCTAAGCCCTGGCTGATATTTTGACTGTCTCCTTAGTTTTACCTTTTTCAGAATCATATCGTTAAAATCACATAGTTGCAACACCTTGGAAAAACTCTTTTTTCCAAAGAAGATCATATTCTGAGGTCCTGGGGTGTCAGACTTGAACACATGAATTTGTCAAAGACATAATTCAACCCATAACAGTCATTGTCTCAAAATCAAAATGTCCAAAGGAGAAATAGCAGGCACCGTGTTGGAACAAGACGCACTCCCGGAAGCCAGTCCACCTCTGTGATGCCTCCCGATCCTCAGCGAGAGGACAGAACACACCTCTGATTTCTCCAGGGTTCTTTACCAGGACTGAAAACAGGAACTGACCTCTAAATAATGGATTGTGGGCTCGTCAAGAGAATTAGACGGTGGGCGCTAGAGGCGGACGGCCTGGGCCCTGATCCAGGTTTACACTTAACCAACTAAATGAATTTATCACGAGCCTTTGTTTTCTCCTCTATAATCTAGGCTGATGCAGAGCTCATAAGATCATCATAATGACTCACTGAGCAAAACACCTGATAAGTAGCATCAAGCTAAGGCGTACAGAGCGATGCTTAGGACAAGCTTACCCCAAAAGAGTTTTATGGTGAACAGCCATGTGCCCACCACCTAGATGAGATTAGTGCTCTGCTACATCCCCCAACAAACCTCTCCATCGCTGCACCTCCTCTAGCCCTCCATTACTGCATCTCGTATTTGATATATTTCAAAGTAAGTTGCCGACATCAATACTCTGCCTCCTTAACATTTCAGCACTCACTCAGCATTCAATATATTTTTTGAGATAAAATTTAGCATAGTGAAATGCACAAATCTTAAAAGTGCCTTGTGTTTTAACAAGTGATACCCCTATGAAATGCAAGCAATTAGCAAGACACAGAACATCCATCGACTCCAGAACTTTCCTTCTTGCCCCTTCTGAATCAATCTCTACACCCACCTGCTCTGCAGAAGCAGCCGTTGTCTTGATTTCTATCATTAGAGACTAGTTTTGATTGTTGCAAAACTTTATATCCAGAATCAGGCAGTAGGTTCTCTTTGCGGCAAGCTTCTTTCACTCACAACATGTTTTCGAGCTACCCCTGTGTTATTATGTCTCAGTGGGCCGTTCCTTTTGTCTCTTGAGTCATCTTCCATTACACAGATAGATCACAGCTTGTTTAGCTATCCTCCTACAAAGGGACACCTGAGCTGTTTTCTGTGTTTTGGTTGTTCTAAAAAACAGTGTTATGGATATTATTACATGAGTCTTTGTATCCGATGTGCTTTCATATTTCTTGGGAATTTAACTGTGGGTCAGAGAGTAGGGATATGCCTAATTTTATTAAAAAAAAAAAAAACCCTCCAGAGTGTTTTACAGTGTAGCTAAATCATGCTATGCTCCCAAAAACTTCCTAAGATTTTGAAAAAGGAAGATCACCCAGGTGGCCTCTCAGGAAGGTGAACTGGAGGAAGGAGGGCCCAGACCAGGCAGATGATGGACAGAGAGGCCTTTGCAACCTTCTGGAGCAGGGGACAGGAGCTGCGTAAGGGCCTCCTGAGTCCCCAAGACCTCTCTCTTCTGTTTAAAAGGTTCGTAATGCAGCAGAATTTTGATCCTGTGTGTGTGCTCAGAATAATCCCACACTACTACCGGGACACCAGATGGGGCTGAGAGAAAGAAGTCTCCATTCTGAATTTAGACAGTAATTCTTGGGAGAAAAGAGACTTATACATGTGGACTACTTTTGTTAGAGCATATTTTTTTTTTTATTAACTCTAAAGAGGTTTGACCTATTTCATACCAAAAGGGGACAGTCTGGGCCTGAAATGAGGATATTTCTGTGCTGTTTCTCATTTGTTCTCCAACCGGAAGCCGGTGCAGTGAATGGTCTCCCTGGCAGCGTCCCCCGACAGGGTTGTGGGTGCTGCCCAGGGAGCTGGGCTTAGCTTGTGTTGGAGTCTCCAGCTCTCTTAACCAAGCTATGAACCTCTTAAAATTTTTTTTTTTTTTCTTTTGGCCACACCTGTGTGGCATGCGGGATCTTAGTTCTCTGACTAGGGATCAAACTCATGTCTCCTTCAGTGTAAGGCTGGAGTCTTAACCACTGGATCACTAGGGAAGTCCCACTTAGCAAACTTTTTTTGTATTTATTACTTTATTTATTTGTTTCTTAGGCTGTGCTGGGTCTTAGTTGTGGCATGGTTTTGGTGGTTTTGTTGCTAAGTTATGTCCGATTCTTGTTACACCATGGACTGTAGCCCACCAGGCTCCTTAGTCTGTGGAATTTCCCAGGCAAGAATTCCTGGAGTGGGTTGCCGCGCCCTCCTCCAGGGGATCTTCCCAACCCGGAGATTGACAGCCTCCTGCATTGCAGGCAGATTCTTTACCTCTGAGCCACCAGGGATAGATTGTCGCAGCATGTGGGGTCTCTAGCTGCCACATGTAGGATCTAATTCCCTGGCAGGGATCAAAACCAGGCCCTGTATTGGTAGCATGGAGTCCTAACCTCTGGGCCAGCTGGGAAGTCTCCTGTAGCAAATTTTAATCAACCCCTTTTCCTCCTACACTATGTGGCAATCTTCAAACCAAGGTGGGGAGCACATCCCAGAGAGAATGCAAAGACTCAGGTACGTTTTGGGGACTCAGTTTCCAGATCTTCAGCCTTCAAGAGCCCTGTTTGTAAAATGCACCCTCAGGTCACTTCCAGGATCTGCCTGTTCTTCCCCTCCTTCTCTTTCACAATCATGCCTCTTGCAGTTCACAAAAGAAAGCTTGCTTTTCCTCCAGGGTATTATTGCTACAAAGATCAAACACCTCCAGGACCAAAGAAAGGGTAAGAGTCCAGACGACCAGCTCCCAGGTGAGGGAGTCCCTGAGCAGTGAGGAGTCCCTCCCTGCAGTGAGGAGCTCCAAAGCAGACACCTTGCAGGAGCCCTCTAACTTGATTCAAATATCTGTCTCTGTCTAACTTATAGTTTTTGTTTTTCAATTTTTTTTGAAATATAGTTGATTTACAATGTTGTGTTAGCTTCAGATATACAGGAAGTGATTCAAGTTTATATCTTTAAAAGAATATATATATGATGTGTGTATGTATATATGTATGTATATACTTCTTAAGATTCTTTTCCATTATAGGTTATTACAAGATATTGAGTCTAGTTCTCTGTGCTATACAGTAGGTCCTTGTTGGTTATCTATTTTATATACTAATTTAGAATTCAGAACTACAGTAGTTACCTCATGGTCAAGTTTATTTGAAGTAAGTAATGAAGCTAGATGTTTTCTTTCGAACACTTTGCGTTGGGTGATGGTTTTAGTAAACGACTTTGCAATTTAGGTTGCCATTTTTCAAAGTTGAAAGCTCTAAATGTGTAGCTTCAAGATTTCAAAGAAAATTGATTTTTTAATAAAATACTTATACAATGAATAGTAAGCTATATATTTTACAACCATTTAAACTTGTCACTTAAAAGAATTTACATTATCAACCTAAAAAAAAAAAAACGTGCAAAGAGAAATAAAGTTTTAAAATTATTATTGTTTTAGGGGGATTTGAAGTAAAATTTTTTCAAGACCCCTGCCTTGGGACGTCACCCTTCATCCAAACTGGCTTCTCAAGGTGCTTCTTCCAAATAAATGCTATTTGTGTTCTTTTCAGGAGGAAGTCTGGAGAATTGAATTCTCCCCATCTCATGGCATTAGAGGAAGGAAATGATAAAGCTGTCCCTTTACTGAGGGGAAAGGAAATCCATTTGCAAAGGATTTGATTAGCCACAATAAAGTTGCCTGATGGGCCTGATGAAAGACTGCACATGTCAGAGACTAACAGAATCACACGGTGCTCTTTTCAGCCCATTCATATTCCACAGGCCTCCAATGAAAGAGGCTCTCTTTCCAGAACTGCAGGTAGGGGCTGCAGGCTAAAGTCCAACCAAACGTACTGCTTGTTGCTTCCCACCAATGCTGAGTCTAAATCCCACTTGCCACCTCCACTTGGAGGACAGTGCTCCCTCCAGTGAAGAGCTTTTCCCACCAACAGTGGCCCCTTGCTTGTTTAGGAAACGTGGAAAGAGGATGGATCTGGCTGCAGGGCAGGCTCAAGCCCAGCTCCACGTTCCATGTGTGCTGTTGAGAAAAAGGTCAAAGAACAACTAATTAAAAGCACCACTTCTCACGCTGGAGAAAATACAATAATGCCTTTAAAAGATTTTCCTGTTTTCTTTCTGAACACGATTACATGCCAAGCACCTTGGCTGATCTCAAGTCCAAATGGCTGATGCTATTTTATCTAACTCATGATTATAAAAGTGTTGGAGAGCTAACAGCAAATATGCGAGGGAGAGAGTTTGTTTTCCAGCTCATCTAGTCTAAATGAAGTTTCTCTTATTTTTTTTTTTCCCTCTGTAGGCAAGCTCATGGTTGGGCTGCAGTGGGGGGATGTGTAACAGTTGTTGTTGTTGTTGTTTTTAAACTCTCTTTTTAAAGAACACGACCTGTTTTTTTTTTTTAATATATATTTATTATTTGCATATTTATTTGGCTGCACGAGGTCTTCATTATGGCACTTGAGATCTTTAGTTGTTGCATGCAAAATCCTAGTTGCAGCATGTGGGATCTAGTTCCTTGACCAGGAATCAAACCCAGGCCCTTGCACTGGGAGTGCAGAGTTTAAGCCCTGGACCACCAGAGAAGTCCCATGACAATTGTTATTATCTGTGGAGTGTGCTTCCCTCAGCACACTGTGGAACCCCCAGCATCAGAGTTTGTGGCAAACTCCCTTCCCAAAGCCCCCTTTAAACTGTTTGTAACCCTGCCTCCTGTCTTACAAGGGTCAATCTGGGAGCTCTATAAGGGCAGAGACAGGTCCTCCCATCTGAAAGTCCCAAGCAGCTGATCCAGGCCATGTGGGCACTGCCTGCATGACTCCAGGATACTTGAAGGGATGAAAGAGCATGGCTTTGGAGCTGTATGTGTTTGGTATCTGTTACTGTTTCTGTAAAGGGGCTCCCCAGGTGGTGCTAGTGGTAAAGAACCAGTCTGCCAATGCAGGAGATGTAAGAGACTTGGGAAGATCCCTGGAGGAGGGCATGACAACTCACTCCAGTATCCTTGTCTGGAGAATCCTATGGACAGTGGAGCCTGGTGGGCTACAGTCCACAGGTCACAAAGAGTTGGACACGGCTGAAATAACTTAGCATGCACACACACACACACACACTGTCTCCTTGAAGGTGAAGTCTGCATTTTAGATGTCACTGGTTACTCAGTTCCTAGCAGAGACTCAGCACACAGGAGGTGATCAGTGAACACTGAATGGGATGGATCACTCAACTTTTTATTCATTTCTTGTAATGATGCTGATTCTGGCCTCTGTATCCTGACACCAAATTAAATCTCAGAGAAAGAGTTTTGGGTGAAGTAGAAAGAATAGCTTTATTGCTTTGTCAGCAAAGGGGGCCACAGTGGGCTAAAATTCTCAAAATTTACAACCTGGAGAAGGTAGTAAAGAGTTTTAGAGTAATAGTTCAAAGAGGCTCTGATCAGCTCATGGACATTCCTCTGACTGGTTGGTGGTGGGATAAGTTGGAATTAGCATCATCAATCTTCTGGTTCCAACCAGTCTGAGGTTTGCATGCTTGTGGACAGCATACAGCTAATTTCTTTCACCTAGTGGGGACTTCATTATCTGCAAAACAGCTCAAAGATGTTGTTATGATCGTCCCTCGATCACCCCTCCATGGGGGAACTAGGACCATACCCCAAGGCTGCATTGTTGCTTCTAGATTGTCCTTTATTGTCTCTGCATCCCCTCCCTTCTTTGATTAGCAGCTGTTTGAACATGCCCTTTTGAACTCAGGGAAGGTCATGGAGGCTGAATGAAGCCTATTTCCTGTAATCAAAAAATGGGGGTAGAGATTGGTTCAAGATGGCAGAGTAAAAGGATGTGTACTCATCTCCTTCTTAAAAGCACCAAAATTGCAACTAGCTGTTGAACAATCATTGACAGGAGGACACTGAAACTCACCAAAAAAAAGATACCCCATGTCCAAGCAAAGGAGAAGCCACAATGAGATGGTCGGAGGAACATCAGTTCAGTTGCTCAGTCATATCCAACTCTTTGTGACCCCATGGACTGCAGCATGTGAGGCCTCCCTGTCCATCAACAACTCGCGAAGTTTACTCAAACTCATGTCCATTGAGTTGGGGATGTCATTCAACCATCTCATCCTCTATTGTCCCCTTCTCCTCCCACCTTCAGTCTTTCCCAGCATCAGGGTCTTTTCAAATGAGTCAGGAGGAACATAATCGTGATAAAAGCAAATCCCATACTTGCCAGGTGGGTGACTCACAAACTGGAGAACAATAATACTGAAGAAATTCTCTCACTATTGTTAAGTTTCTGAGCCCCACATCAGGCTTCCCAGACTGAGGATCAGCAAATGGACTAAGAACCCCAGGGAATGTGAATTTGAAGGACAGCAGGATTGGACTGTAGGACTTCCACAGGACTGGGGGAAACAGAGACTCTACTCTTGGAGAACACAAACAAAATCTTGCATGTACCAGGACCCAGGGGATAGGAGCAGTGACCCCACAGGAGACTGAACCAGACCCACCTGCTAGTGTTGGAAGGTCTCCTGTGAAGGTGTGGGTCACCAGTGGCTCACCATGGGATGGGGGCGCCAGCATCTTGCAAGTCACCATTAATCCTACCATAACACCTGTAGACTCCAGGGCTGGGTTGCCTCAGGCCAAACAACTAACAGGGAGGGAGTACAGCTCTACCTATCAGCAATAATCAGATTAAAGTCTTACTGAGCATGGCCCTGCCCACAGAGCAAGACTCAGTTTTTCCCACTGCCAGTCTATCCTACCAGAAAGCTTATACAAGCCTCTTAGACCCATCTACCATAGGGCACACAGAAGCAGCAAAAGAACCACACTTCCGCAGCTGACCACATCACAGAAAGTTCATCAAAATGAAAAGGCAGAGGATTATGTCCCAGATGAAGGGACAAGATAAAACCCCAGAAAAACAACTAAATGAAATGGAGATAGGCAACCTTCCAAAAAATAATTCATAATAATGATAAAAAAGCTGATTCAGAATCTTGGAAAAAGAAGAGAGAAGATGCAAGAAAAGTTTTCCAAAGACCCTGAAGAACTAAAGAACAAACAGAGACGAGCAATACACTAGAAGAAACAGATAGCAGAATAACTGTGGCCAAAGAATGGATAAGTGACCTGGAGGACAGAATGATGGAAATCACTGCTGTAGAACAGAATACAGAAAAAAATTAAGTGAAGACAGTCTAAGAAACCTCTGGGACAACATTAAATGCACCAACATTCACATTATAGGGGTCCCAGAAGGGAAAGGGAGAGAGAAATATTTGAAGAGATAATATCTTAAAACTTCCATAACATGTGAAAGGAAGTATTCAATCAACTCCAAGAAGCACAGAGAGTCCCAGGCAGGATAATCCCAAGGAGGAACACACCAAGATACATAGTAATCAAATTGATAAAAATTAAAGACAAAGATAAAATATGAAGAGCAACAAGGGAAAAATGACAACATACAAGGGAATTCACATAAAGTTATCAGATGACTTCTCAACAGAAACTCTACAAGCCGGTACGGAATGGCATTATATATTTAAAGTGATGAAAGGGAAGAACCTACCACCAAGAACAGACTATCTAGCAAGACTCTCATTCAGATTTGATATAGAAATCAAAAGTTTTACAGACAAGGAAAAGTAAAGATAATTTAGCATCACTAAGCCAGCTTTACAACAAATGCTAAAGGAACTTCTCTAGGCAGGAAACACAAGGAAAAACCTACAAAAAATTAACCCCAAACAATTAAGAAAATGGTAATAGGATCATCAGTTCAGTTCAGTCGCTCAGTCGTGTCCGACTCTTTGCGACCCCATGAATTGCAGCACGCCAGGCCTCCCTGTCCACCACCAACTCCTGGAGTTCACTGAGACTCACGTCCATCGAGTCAGTGATGCCATCCAGACTTCTCATCCTCTGTCGTCCCCTTCTCCTCCTGCCCCCAATCCCTCCCAGCATCAGAGTCTTTTCCAATGAGTCAACTCTTTGCATGAGGTGGCCAAAGTACTGGAGTTTCAGCCTCAGCATCATTCCTTCCAAATAACACCCAGGGCTGATCTCCTTTAGGATGGACTGGTTGGATCTCCTAGCAATCCAAGGGACTTTCAAGAGTCTTCTCCAACACCACAGTTCAAAAGCATCAATTCTTCAGCACTCAGCTTTCTTCACAGTCCAACTCTTACATCCATACATGACTACTGGTAAAACCATAGCCTTGACTAGATGGACCTTTGTTGGCAAAGTAATGTCTCTGCTTTTCAATATGCTATCTAGGTTGGTCATAATTTTCCTTCCAAGGAGTAAGTGTCTTTTAATTTCATGGCTGCAGTCACCATCTGCAGTGATTTTGGAGCCCCCCAAATTAAAGTCTGACATTGTTTCCACTGTTTCCCCATCTATTTCCCATGAAGTGATGGGACCAGATGCCATGATCTTCGTTTTCTGAATGTTGAGATTTAAGCCAACTTTTTCACTCTCCTCTTGCACTTTCATCAAGAGGCTCTTTAGTTCCTCTTCACTTTCTGCCATAAGGGTGGTGTCATCTGCATATCTGAGGTTATTGATATTTCTCCCAGCAATCTTGATTCCAGATTGTGTTTCTTCCAGCCCAGCGTTTCTCATGATGTACTCTGCATAGAAGTTAAATAAGCAGGGTGACAATATACAGCCTTGACGTACTCCTTTTCCTATTTGGAACCAGTCTGTTGTTCCATGTCCAGTTCTAATTATTGCTTCCTGACCTGCATACAGGTTTCTCAAGAGGCAGGTCAGGTGGTCTGCTATTCCCATCTCTTTCAGAATTTTCCACAATTTATTGTGAATAGGATCATATATATCAATAATTACCTTAAACGTTAATGGATTAAATGCACCAACAGAAAGACATAGACTGGCTGGATGAATGAAAGCACGTCTATGCATGCATTTCCACTCACCACAGCAATCTACTTGACCCCTCAAATGTATGTAATTATTTTGTATTGTTAGGTTCATCATGTTTCCATTATGGCTTACAATTGTAATTATCTTTTATTTTTTTGGTCTGACTATTGATTGTGAAAACTGATAAACATCTTTTACGATTGTGATTATGTAACTTTTATTTATTTTAATACCATTGTATCACGATTGGTCAAAAGAAAATAATAGAATTCATTTAATAGAAAAAAAATGTAATCACTCTTTAAAATCTAGATGCAATTAGAATTAGCTTGGCATTTTTTGAAAAATAAAAATGCCCAGGTATTGTTTTTTCCCCTCCAAAGCTCCAGATATGATTCTAATGAGGAGTCATGTTTCAAAATAAATGGACTACCTGATTAGCTTTTACTTTTATCTAGTTTGTTTCACTTTTTCTATTTCATATTCAGTGCTCCCATTTCATTTAGTTTATGGTTTCCAATTTCTCCATTGGTTTTTTGTTGTTGTTGTTATTGTTATTAATCAAGTATAGTAGAAAATCTTTATACACAAAGTGTGTATAATATATATTTTAGAAAACATGAATTTTTGCTTGGCTAAAAAATTTATGACATTTTGGTTCCACTTGTTTTACTTCATATGAAAAGAATGCTAGATTTCTAATTTATATTCACTCAAAACCTTAATATAGTTTTATTTATTCTGGCATCTAGTATTACTGCTAAAAGTCTAAAAAGCTTATAATTTTAGTAATTAAAAAAAATTTGAATGAGGCTTGAAACTTCTAATCCAACTCTGAGACTATAAAGAAATACTATGTTGTAAAAAAAAAAACAAAACAGGAAATTAACATGCAATACAGTATTATTAACTCAAGTAAAAATTTTACTGAAATTTCACAAAATTTTATACTAGTGTCAATTATCTGTTTTTGTAACTTATTCAAGATTCCATATTGTATTAAGCTGCACTGAGCAGCTTCAACTGCCTACAACAAATTCTGGTGAATTCTCTTTTCATATTTATTCTATTACAAGCATTTTCTATTTCCTTGTTATGGCTTCTTAGATACATCCATCATTTAAAAGTAGACATTTAATTTCCAAATATATGGGTTTTTTTAAGTATCTTTGATATTAATTTCTCATTTAAATGATTTATTCTCTGCAACTTCTCTCTGTGTTTTTTCAGTCCTTTAACTTTATTGAGGCTTTCAATGCTTAAGTCAAAGATCTTTCTTGGTAAATGTCACACTGCACTTGAAAATTTGTGGGCTATTTTCAAATATCTTTTGATATGGATTTCTGACATAATTCCACAGTGATAAGAGAACAGATTCTGTATCATTTCAATACTTTTAGACTGAGATTTTTGCACCTTGTTTTATGTCCCTGGATATGTTCAAGTGTCTCCTGGTCTATAGTCTGTGGGAACCTGAGTAGAATTTGTATCCTATACTGGAAATTGTATAAATCTTAATTATGTTGAACTGGTTCCTAGTGCTTTTCAGGTCTATTATATCCTTCTACTTTTCTGTCTATTCATTCTACTAATTTTTGAGAGTTTGACATTCAAATTAAAACTAAAAATCTTAATTTATCTACTTCAAAATTGTAATATATAGTTGAACTGTATGTAATTTTGTTCTGTATTTTCCAAGTTCTGTATTTCCACATGTAAATGTGTTATCATATTTTTATAATTTAAAAAATAAAAAAGAAAGAAGAAAAATAGAATATGACACAAATAAAAAACAGAAATGGGGATCACCCAGAAAGACTTTTGTTCCCCAGAGCCCCCGAGTTCTGCTTATTTTCAGTAACAACTACACAGTGACTCTCGTTACATGCAGTTCAGGGAAAGAGCACAGCTCTGAGGTCTGTATTAGTCAGCTAGGACAACAGACTGAGTGGCTTAAAACAACAGAAATATGCAGTCCTCGTGGTTCTGAAGGTTGGAAGTCGGAGATCAAGGATGGGTTGACGGGGTCTGGGCCGCGGGGGAGAACCTGCCCCTTCCCCGCTCTGCATCCTGGACACGTGCAGGCAGTCTCTGTGTCTCAGTTTCTAGCTGCATGGCTCCCATCCTCTGCCTTCACAAGGTGCTCACCTCATGCGTGTGTTTCTGTGTCTGAACTCCTCCTTTTTGGACACTATTCACATGGGATTAGGGGCCACCTTGCTTGAACTTGGTTATCTTGCTAATGACCCTTTTCCCAAATAAGATCACAATCTGAGATGCTAGGGGCTCTCACATATAATACATCATTTTTTTTGGTGGGGACACATTTCAATCCACAGTAGAGTCAACCAGACATGGGTAAGTTTTCTGCAGCGGGACCCTGTGCTCTAGGGTCTTAAGAGGATACACTTGTGTGTTTTACTGCAATTTAATGTAAAGCACTGTTCTTTTCCTACTGCCAGAGTACCTTAGAATTCCCCAAACACCTGGATTCTTTCTCAAATGAACTTTCTAGCCATGCTGTGCAGTAGCGATCAGCAGCACAACTTCAAAATTGAGGAAAGTGAGGCTCAGAGAGGTGAAGTGACCTGCCCAGAGCTGGTGGGCAGAGAGCAATGAGACTGGGATTCAAATCCAGGTCTGTTTGACTCTCAGCCCAGGACTCTGGATACCACAATGAAAGCTCCTTCATTTTCCCTTTCAAGAGCTCACTGGTCTGACTTGTGTTGTTTTTTCTTTGTTAATTAGTGGGAAAATTTGCATGGAGGGGAATAAATTGCTGGCATAGAGAAATACATCCTCCTAATCAAGTGTGTTTGTTTAAAGCTGCGGGGAAAAGAGCTGGCCTGTGGAGATGCGGTGGATGCTGAAATCATGCAGGAGGGCAGGACCAGAGGCCTCCAAACCAGATGGCGGATGGCTGCAAGGAGGATGGAGGGTGGCAAGGGCGGGCACAAACAGAGTCCCGGCCAGGGTGCTGAGGCTGGGCACCCGCACAGCAGGGAGCGTGCAAACCCAGCACTGACCCTTCTGAGCCTGTTTCTTCACCTATGAAATGAAAGAAGAAGAAGAATACCAACCACATATTCTACTGAATGTATAAAAAGATTACAAAGTAAGGAATGCAATAGAGGAATAGTCAAGGAGCTCTGAACGCCCAGAGAAGGGGCTCATTCAGCCACAGCAAGTCTGTACCACGAGGCTGATGAGACTGACCCGAAAACAGGAAGAGATGAAGATGATGAGAAGGGCAGAGAGGGTATGTACCTCCCTCCATAAGTGCAGGGGCAAGGTCTCTCTTTTCTCCCAAAACTCAGTGAACACCTACCTTGAGCCCTCATCCTGTTGGGCCAGCAGCAGCTGGTGCCTCAGCCCTGTGAGAAGTCTGGTCCTGTGACCTGAGGCGTCTCTTGGAGACGCAATATGCCTGTTTCGGCCACCTGTTCAGTCTACTCCGGAGCTGCAGATGGACCCCGACAGTCTCCTGGGTGACTGACCACTCTCCCAGACATGCAGTTCCCCTTCCTCTCCTGGGCCTTGGCGCCCTTGCGGGAGGGGCCCCCTGGTGAGCAGTGTGCAGGCCCCTCCTCCGTCTGAAATCCCCAACCTCTCTGCTCCATCCCCTGCTGCCTTCAGGAAGAGAATCTTTCCTGGAATGAGACAGATTTTCTGTATATTTCTTCAAGACACTTGATGTGTACCTAGGAACGGTCTCCCCTCCGTGGTATGGATTTTGGAAACAAGTGCAAGAAGGTCAGGAAAGCACTTTCTGTTTTCCTCGCTGCCTCATCTTTCTCCCACGAAAGGAGCACAAAGACAATTATCAATCTCAGTCGGGAGTGGTGAGGAGGATGGAGGAAGGCGAAAAAGTGAAACAGTCTCCATCATAGTGCCCCAGCTCACAGGGCATATGAGACAGTGTGTGTGCTGTGAAGCACCAGTTCAGTGAGACGGAGAGTGCATGGTGGGGGCGGGGGCATGGTCCATGGAAGACATGAGGGGGTGAGAGCAGCCGGGGGTCAGACTGTGATGGGCTTTTGATGTCAAGGTCAGGGACCTACACTCAGATTCTGGCAAAGGAAGGGGCCGACTCGAGCTACTTTGAAAATGGAATGGTCAGAACTTAGCAGCCAATCCAATGTTCATTGATGTAAAGGGGAACATCAAAAGCGGCACCTGGGTCTAGAAAGCAGAGCAGCAGGTGGAGTCATCACCCCACTTAAAGGACATGGGACATAAAGCATCTTTGGGGGAAATATGATGAAGGCTCTAAAGGACATTTTGACCTTGAAGTGTCTGCAAGGATATTCAGTTATCAAGGACCAGAAAGAAAGAATATACATGGAGTGAGTCTCAATAGAGAGATCTGGACTAGAAACAGACATTTAAAAGTTATTGGCATAGAGCTGATTTTTTTCACCCATCCATTCAGCCATCCATCCAGGATACCACCGACAAGTAATTTGATGACAAAAATAGATTGTAGTCATTCTGTGACACAGGGATGCGCAGAACTAGTGTGTGTGGGAAGGTAGGGACTGCTGTGGAGAATCCTATCCAGTTTGGGGAGATCACAGAACAATCGGCACCTGAACTGAGCCCTGAGGTGTGGAATGGAAAGAGCTTGATGGATGAGAGGGCTTGGGGCCTGGGGGGCTTCTTTGAGAGAGTTCACCTGAGGACAGAGCTGGAGTCACAAGCCTGACCCCAAAGGAGTGGCTAGCCTTTGTCACACCAATCCTAAATACGGCGTGGTACCCAAATGGAAAATAGATTTCCTGTGTGTACTGGTCATGGTAATTCTTTTTACTGTAACAAATAGACCCCCATATCTTGGAAGTTCTCTTTCATTCATATAAGAGCCCAGTGTAGGCAGACGGCTGTCCACCTGGGGACTCAGGGATCCGGGCTCCTCCCACCTTGCATCTCCATCATCCCCCCAGGAGTCCTCAGCTTCACCACATCACAGAGCAGGGAGGAGAGGGAAGGAAGAGAGATTAGAGAAGCTGCGTCACCTGCCTGCAAGTGCCATCCTAGAAGGAACACACATCGCTTCCACCTTCCACTCATGTTCGAATGCTGAAAACTAGTCTAATCAGGCTTGGAAATGAGGGGCTGGGAAAGAGAGTCCCTTACCAGTCGAGGCCATCCTGGTGACAACTCCAGGCTATGGAAGGAAGTCACGGGGTTTTCAGTAGAATCAGTGATCCCTGTCACTCTCAGCATCAAAATGAGAGAGGGGGGACGTGGAGAACTGTTGTAAGGAAAGATAATATGGCTGCGGCAGGGCTCAGTAAGAAAGTTGATGTGACAGAGTCATTGTCTGCTGCGGGTGCAGATAAGAACAGTTATGGTGTGTGGCCAGTTACTTCCAATCCCAGCGTCATAGCTCTTCCTCAAATTTGCCCTTTAGTGCAGTTGCATGGATTCGTGTTGGGGTCCCAGGTAGAGTGTGAAGGAGGTAAAGGCGCTGTCAGTAGAAGAACGAGTCGTTTGGTTAAACTCTGGAGGGCACAGGAAGCGCAAGCCATCCTAGGTGGGCCCCGAGAGCAGAGTGAAATGCGAAGGGAAGAGGACGACTTCTTTCCTCACACCACCAGAGCCTGGGGAACCGTCAACTGCACGGCCCTAGCACATCAGTGGCCTCGTCCATCAGTTTTAAAAGCTGGGGACATCCATGGAGCTCAGTGGAGAACAGAGTCAGTAGGTTCACACCTGTTCTCCAGCACATGTGAGAGTCCCCCTGGGCTGGGCAGAGTGGTCTTCACAAGGGGGCAGAAGGTCCCATAAACAGTTGGGAGCAAGTGTCTATGACATTTAAGGTGCTATTGTTTTTTTGTTTTTTTTTTAGTTTAATTTTATTTTTTAACTTTACAATATTGTATTGGTTTTGCCATGTATCGAAATGAATCCGTCACAGGTAAGGGTGCTATTGTTATTAAAACCTTGTCACTACTCTGAATGTAGGTGGTGAGACCTGAGAAACTCAGCTTAAATATAACACAATACACTGTGCTAAGTCGCTTCATTCATGTCCGACTCTGTGCAACCCCATGGACTGTAGCCCGCCAGGCTCCTCTGTCCATGGAGTTCTCCAGGCAAGAATGCTGGAGTGGGTTGCCATTTCCTGCTCCAACACAATACACTGATTCCATCCAAAATGTTAGCCTAACAAAGTAAATGGCTTTATATACGTCTTTTGGAGAAGGAAATGGCAACCCACTCCAGTATTCTTGCCTGGAGAACTCCATGGACAGAGGAGCCTGGTGGTATACCGTCCATGGGGTCACACAGAGTCGGACATGACTGAGCAGCTAACACATATACATCTTTACAATGAAACACAAAGCAAGATGATATATCCTAAAATACCAAGTTAATTACTCAAAACATCTCTCTAGTGATGT
>NW_011494901.1:758494-759569 GCF_000754665.1 Bison bison bison | reverse complement strand
CCCCAGGCCCCCCCCCCTGCCTCTCCCCGAAGTGCAGCAACTGTACCATCATTTCTCTTCCTCCCGTCCCCCATCCTGAACCACGAGCCCCAGGGCAGTGGCAGCAGCTTCCTGTGCCTGTTTAACCTTGGGGTCTGGCACTGGCAGCGGGGAGAACTCCCAGCCAGGGGCTGTCTCCCCTTAGCACCTTGGCAACGCAGTTCCCAGAGCCTGGGGGGATGACTCTGGGGTGTCTTCTCTGCACCTTCTGATTTCTCCCTGTCAAAATGCAATGGATCAAGGCTGAGGTCGAAGTCGAGCTCCTCCAAGAGCCCCACTGCCACGCTCTCCCTCCTGAGAATGTCCGCCCCAGTTCCCCTTCCTGTGCCCATGTGGAATGTGTGTCTGCCCTTCCCACAGACTGTGAGTGTCTTGAGAGGGGTCCCCACTGCTAGTGAGCAGATTCAAAAGTGCAGAAGCCACAAACAGAGCTTGTTCTATGAACCAAAGAGCTATCTTTACCATTTTCTGGCTTAACCCTTTGTCAGCCAGCAGAGCCCTGCAAGATCCCATTCTCCAAAACCCAGAGGAGCTTCCCCCAACCAAACCCCACTTGATTAAACTCTCCTAGAACTAATCTCCCACTCCTTGGGTATTTGTGGGAGGACTTAGGCATCCTCCTTTTTTTTTTTTTTTTTCTGATGAGGAAATTCTGACTCTGCCAGGAATTGCACATAGCCCCAGGGCCTCTCTTCAAACCAGAAATTTCTGCCATGTCTCCAGTCCCTGACATGTGCCCTTCCTTCAGTCACACACTCACAGAGCCTGCTCATTCCAGAGAAAAGATAGCTTTGGTTTATTTTTTTGAGGCAATGGAGTGGCAAATCCATTTATGACAGAACGTTTGAACATGTGTTCATTAAGTCTTTAGCTGACTCTGTGTAATTGAGAAAAATAGTGGGTGTTTACACACTGGCCGTATGGATGAGGCTGCCTCTGCAAGAGGGAGGCCAGCAAAACAGCCCTGCCTGCCCAGATCCCTGGGCCCTGAAACCGCAGTCTAAAGGCTTTGTGGGTGCAGGCGGGGTTGTCTAAG
>NW_011494901.1:756923-758394 GCF_000754665.1 Bison bison bison | reverse complement strand
ATGGGGTCACACAGAGTCGGACATGACTGAGCAGCTAACACATATACATCTTTACAATGAAACACAAAGCAAGATGATATATCCTAAAATACCAAGTTAATTACTCAAAACATCTCTCTAGTGATGTCAGAAATTCTAAATGTCAAAAAAAGTCACATATCTGAAACGACTTTGTATGTATATAAGAGATGAAAGAGTAAGTAAATATGTTGTAAATAATAGAGTCATCTTTCTCACTATCAGAGAAAGAAGCTACAATCAAGCAAAGAGAGGATGGTACAATACGCCCTTTGGTTTTGCATTGAAATCAGAGGTATCAAAATAAATGTATATTTGATTTTGATAGAGATAGAGAGATAGATGATAGATAATAGAAGGTAGATAGATAGAGATACGGGGAGAGAGAGAGAGCTGTCTGTGCATACATGGACTGCTATACATCCATCATATCCCAACTGTCCATGAAGAGGACAGTGAGAAGCAAGGAGACTTCTCTAGCAAATGAGGGTGGGTGGGAGGTAACTGACTTTTGCTATGAACACGTCACAGCCACTGCCTTGTTTTAAGCCACAGCAACCCTATGAGGGGGAGGGGTTGTTGATAAGTAATTCCGATCTACAAGTGAGGAACCTGAGTCTGAGAGAGACTTACTCAAGACACAGCAGCCACAATTTGTTGAGTGCCTGCTATAGGTAGAACTTTACATATTTCATTGCATTTTTTGCAAAATGAGGCAGATAAAAATTATTATCCCCATTTTAGAGATGGGAAGCTGTAGCTTAGAGAGAGAAGAAGGGAACCAACCAATGCCACAGAGCCAAGAGGAGCAGAATTTGAATGCCATGCTCCTTCTGAGCTCCTCTGAGCTGTCTTGCCCTCTGCCGCACACCCCACCCCACACCGGACCCAAACCCAGCACAGCACTCATGAGGGCCCTCAAACTGAAGCGTAAATTACAGCACCAGTCCACACCTTCAGACACCACTCCCTTGAAGGAGACAGAGAGGCAGAGAAAAGACAAGGACAGATCCAGATGAGAAGGGGCAGGTGTCCGAGAGGGGTGTGGCCATCTCTCCAGGCAACTTGGACTCGTGATCTCTGGGGCTGGGTTCTCTGAAACACATCATTTCTGACAAAAGAGCAGAGTCAGATGAACACCCCGCCGTGCCAGACTGCTTCTCATGGCCTTGATGTTGCGATGGAAACCAACCCTTTTCCCTCAGTGGTTCAGGCGTGTTGTTTTTCTAAAGAGACTGTGTTGTGTGCTTGTTGAGTTAGGGACTGAGGATTTCTTTCTCTTCCTCCACAAGAGACCCCCTGGGATTAGAGCACATTGTAGGGGTGGAGATGGGGGAATAAAGTGATTGATAGCAGTTCCGACAAGTGGTCTTTCAATTTGCCAGAAAAATGTACCTTTCCCTCATATCTTCAGACCTGATTGATGGCTGGGATTACCCCAGGCGCCATCCCT
>NW_011494901.1:753848-756823 GCF_000754665.1 Bison bison bison | reverse complement strand
TGGGTGCAGGGGGGGTTGTCTAAGGCCCGCTCGTGCTCAGCAGCCTGTGCAGCCCCGAAGGGCAGGGCTCAGGTGGCCCCTCCTCCTTCCCGCCAGCCACGCGTGCACGGCCACCACCCCGGTGCAGCACCGAGCCTGGAGCCTCAGCCTGCAGCTCTGTCCCCAGTTAATCCTGCCCTCTCCCCCAGTGGCCTGCATCTGAGTCTGAGAGGAGTTGTGAACACACACTAGACACTCCCAAGCAAAGTGCAGAGATGAGCTGGTAGAATGGCACCATTGTTGAGACACTGGTATTCAACGTGTGGGTTGGAATTGGCTGCCTCCTAACGGCAGGCCTCCTTTGTAGATGATGCACTGCTCTGAGCTTCTATTCCTTCATCTCAAAGTGGGGGTGATGATCATATGAAGACAGTGATGTTGAGGATGGGGGTACCCAACTCATGAGACTGGAGGAAGAGTTACAGGAACCAGGACGCCCAGAGCACTTAACACTTGGCCTGGAGCAGTAGTTTAGTGTCAGTCGCTCAGTCGTGTCCCACTCTGTGACCCACTGGACTGTAGCCCGCCAGGCTCCTCTGTCCAAGGATTCTCCAGGCAAGAATGGAGTGGGTTGCCACGTCCTTCTCCAAGGGATCTTCCCGACCCAGGGACTGAACCCAGGTATCGAACCCATTTCTCCTGCATCGCAGGCAGATTCTTTACCATTTTAACTGCGGGGAAGCTCTAATGGTATGTGGCATGTAGCAAGGGGCTGTTAAATGTTTACTATCCTTAACACTCACTGCTGATGCTGATTCGGGTAAAGGATAAGCTAGTTCGCTTTTATAAATGTGACTTGACTTTCTGAGGCATGTACCTTGACAGTGTTGCTCTGGGTCTTATAAAAGCAGTCGAAGGGGATAAAGTAGTCACACACACACCTGAGTTTGAATCTCAGCTCATCTGCTAGAGTCCCAGGCATCTCTCCATCCTCCTGAGCCTCAGTGTCTTAATCTGTCAAATGGGTACCAATAATTTCTACCTGCCTAGGTTATAATAAGCTTTAAGTGGGCTCATTATGAAAAGGGTCCACTCATCATCCATCAGCTTCCTCCTCAAACTGTTGGCAAATGGCCAGATGGCACTCTCAGACTCTTCTCATGCCAATGTCTATTTCCACATCTGACTCTACCTTCAGACTTCAGGGGGTGAATACGTGTCATGTGGGGCTGGGTGCCCCATACCCAGCACAGCCTGGCCCTCTGAGGTGCTCATCAGATGCTCACAGGATGAAGGATGTTGTGCTGCAAGACAACAGTCAGCTGCATCTGTTGGTCCTTGCCTCTGACCTCAGCATCATCACTGGCGGAGGATAGAGGTCCCCCCACCTCAGTTCCACCCCCAGCCTAACAGGACACTGTGTCCACTGCATCTTTCCCACCAGGTTCACTGAGCAGAAGATGAAAAAAAATGCAAAGGAAGGTCAAGACTCTCAGACACATCTATCTTTATTTGTTTCCTGTCAGAAAAGTTCAAGAATTACACCAAAAAATACTTCAGCCTCTGCTACCTACTGACAAAAATACACCACAAAATTATAAAGCGCTCAGCAGTTTCGCTAGGGACAATTTGTTATTCCACTTTAGATGACAAATGAATTTACAGGTGACTCGAGGTGACTGGAGGGTGGGGGCGGGGAGAGGAAAAGTCAAATGATAGCTTTTAGCAGAATAGTTTGAGCTATGCTAGTCTCGTTACCCAGCTGTTGTGCAGGATGATTTCAGCATCATAGCAAGCCACTAAAAAAAATGCCCTTTAAACGGCCTGTTCAAGCTTCATGGGAAAACAGAATCACATCTCAAATAGCTAACTCTCCCAGCCAGTTCTGGCTCTGCTGGGCCCAGAGCCAACACCACACAGAGGGGTCTCCCCAAAACATTAGTGGGAGAGCTGTGTGGGAGTGCCTGATGTGGGTGCAAGGCAATGGGTAGCCTGGGCAATGCCAGCTGTCGCCTCCTGATCAGAAGCTTCTAGAAGCAGATGGGAAAGTTTGGACTATGCCTCTGTCAACACAGTGAAGTGTGCACAAGACGGCCATGGTTCTCAGTTTCCCTTAGACAAAACGACTTAGCATTGCTGAGACCCAGTCGAAAGCCTCCCTGGCTGTCACCTGGTCACGACCCTTCCTGTTCTTCCTGGTCATTACCACTTTGGGAAACAACAAACCAACAAAAATGTTAAACTTGGGTGCTGTGCTTACAGCTCGGTCAAACGCCACCTGCCTGTCCATCCTCTGCCTTCTTCATGCTGCAGTCCCTCCTTCCTCCTCTTTCTACCCCTGCCATCTCCTAGACGTGGGCAGCACCCAGGTGTAGGGCTAGAAACTCAAGAGAAAGGCAAAGAAAGTCTGCCTGCTGTTGAGTGTTCACTTCTATCCTCCGCATCTCCAAACCATGCAGCCCAAGCCCCGCTCTGATGCCCATACAGACAAGTTTATCCTCACTCTGCAAAACACACATAGTTGAGGCTTCTCTCTTTGGGTTGTGCACGTCCCAGCCTTACAAATGCCAAACTCAGTCTTCTTTCTAACTTGACAGTTCCTAACTTTCAGTGTTCCTCCTCTGCAGACCAGAGGCCAAGCGAGCAGACTGCCTGCCTCACTCGCATTCTGCACCTTCCAAAGCCTACCCTGAAGCAACCATCTCCCCCAGTCTGAGCAGCCCGGAACGTCTGTGCTCTTCAACACCCTTCAACACACGCCAGATGCAGCCAGTCTACGACTTCCATGTTCGTTTTCTTTCTCTCCTTTCTTGTTTTTAAATTTTCCTAACAAATAATAAGCAGTGGCTTTGAAAATATCTTACATGGGAACAGTCAACACGAAACATGCCTTTGTACATGGGCCTGACTCAGGGACGAATCAACGATACCAAAGGACAAAAAGAAATACTGATTCAGACAACTCCAGCGCACGAGATTTTCGGTGAGCTCCCCCC
>NW_011494901.1:743491-753748 GCF_000754665.1 Bison bison bison | reverse complement strand
GGGTTCTCCTCCCCACTCCCCATGCTGGCTGGCGGGGGCGGCCTCTAGTGGCCCTGGGTCTTGGGCGGCTTGGGCTCGTGGATGACGGCAGCCGCCGACAGCCACGGCCCGATGGCCCGAGCGGTGCTCTGCTTGGCCACGCTGTAGTGGCTGATGACTGTGTAGAAGCGGCTTCTGGAGCTGGGGTCCTGGGATGAGTAGTAAGCATCCAGGGAGGCCGGGATACAGCGCTTGTGCTGGGGAAGAGAGAGACAGTCAGGAAGAGCTCAGCAAACACTTCCCACCTGCCCTGCAACGAGGCCATCCCATCTGGAGGCCCCGGCCATCCCCGGCTCACAGCCAGCCGGCAGGGGATGGCATCTGGCCCAGGCCTGGTACTCGTCAGACCTTCCTTCATGTCATCACCATCACCATCATCAAAGCTGCCACCTACAAGAAGACAGAAGAAACTAACCTGATGTTCGAATCGTTTCCAGAGGCGGAGAAGGGGTGAGAGAAATGGGTCAAGGAAATCAAAAGGTACGAGCTTCCAGTTATAAAATGAGTATGTCCTGGGGGTGTAACATACAGCATAGGGACACAGTTAATAATACTGTAGTGGATATTTTACAGTTGCTAGGAGAGTCGGTCTTAAAAAGTCTTTATTGCAAGAAAAAAATTTGTGACTATGCAGAGTGATGGATGTTGACTTACAGTGGTGATTATTCTGCAGTATTTACAAATATTTAATCACTATGGTGAACTCTTGAAACTAATACAATGTTATATGTCAATTAAACCTCAATAAAAGGAGAAGAAATAAAGGAAGGGAAGGAGGGAGAGAGAAAGAAAGGAAGGAAGAAGGAGGGAAGAAGGGAGGAAATTGATGCCAATACTAATTCAAGGTCAACACCCTCTGCTTACTAACTGCAGGGTCACAGTGGACACTGTTGATAGGTCTTTGCCTGGCTGATTCACCCATCCCCTAACTGCTTCGCTGGACCACTGCCTGTAGCCAGTTGCTGCCCATTTCTTTTCTTTGATTGGCTATTTATTACTGTGTCTTCTTATATCAAAGCCTTGGTTCCTAACAACATATAATTATATATTTGCATTATCCTACAATATCAATCAAATGGTCCCAAAATAACAGCAATATGATGAGTAACAGACTACTGAACGGACTATATCATTTCTCTGCAGCTCTCTGTGTCCTTAGAATATATTCCACTGAGGGCATAGAGTCAATATAGTGTATTAAACAGTCATTTGGAGCAATTACTTTCTTGGCAAGTTTAGTCCTCAACTTGATATACAGCTGGATTTTAACTTGGTTTTAATTTTAGGAAAAATTTTTTTTAATTTAGTTTTTACAAACATGTCAAACATTGACAGGCACCCAGGACAAATGCTTATCAAGACAAAGGCAGAGAAGCCTTGCTTCTCATCGTTCCTTCTGTTCCCTCCCTGCCCACCTGACTCAATGTATTTCTGTTATTGTTGTTGTTTTAATTTATCCTTCCAGAATTTCTCTCTGAAAATATAAGCAAACATCATTCACACTCCCTTTTCTCACTCAAAACCAGCACCTTCTGTTCTTCACTCTTATCCCAGAGGGTGTTCTCTCTCCATGTCTGGAGACCCCCTCACTCACTGTCACAGGTTGTTCGGGGTTTCATATGCAGACACACCCTAGTTTATTCCACTGTCTCCTACTGACATCCCAACACTGATAGTGGTTGCTAGTCTTTCCGAACCCCAGGTTCTAACGTCCAAGGAGGTCATCTTAGGAAGTCATGTGGCAGAACCAAAAGACATGTGTTTTTAAGGCAGAACAGTCCCCGTTTGATTCCCTCACTTTGGAATGTAACAGCAGTGATGTCTTAGAAAACTCTAAAGACAGAATGCTCTTAATCTCCGTTTCCTCAGATGCAAAATGGGGGCAATGAAACCTCCTTTTCAGAATGGGTGGACAGCTCAACTGAGATACTACTTATGAAAATAGCCTAGGAAGGAAGGTGACATCTAATTGGTACTCAGTAAGTGGTAACTTATCAACATTCATTTCAACTCTGAACTAGATTCTAGCTTTATTACCTCTAATAGTTATTGCCAGCCCATTCTCTAGCAGGCCCTTTGCTGTCTTGATTTTACTTAAATTCTTTCCAAGATCCCGCGGGCAGACATCATTGGTGCCCACTGCAGGCGAGACACCCGAGGCTCAGAGGGGTGGGGGAGGGCTGGAGGTCATGCAGCCAGTTCTGTCTTTCAAGGGAAGGCATGCAATCAGAGTGGGGAGGAGGCGGCCCAGCTGCAAGATGGGGAGGCCACCTCAGAAGTTCTGTTCCCTGTCTTCACATCTCTGCAGGGACAAGGAATCAGCCATTAAACCAGGATCACCCCAAGGTGCAGTGTTCTGGAGATGGAACGAGGAGCTCTCCCCCACTTCTGACTCGTAGTCCAAAGCCAGCCTGCCTCCCTTCCCCACACTCTGGAGGGCACCCTCCATTGCCTACTGGCGCCCAAGTGCTTCCTGGAAGCCTGAAAACTCCCTGCCACACGTAGGACTTTTTTACTGTGATTTTATAATTTCACATCAAAATGTATTGTAAATATACAGTATTTTAGAGAGTGAAAATAATTTTAGATTGCCACCATGGATTGTGCTTTGGTGTTACTTCTATATTTCTTTGCACTTTTTTTTTAAAAACATATTTCAATTCCTTTATTGAATGCATAAAGTTTTCTTTTTTCTTGAGGTATACTTGATTTATAATACTTTATAAGTTTCAGGTGTATAACAACAGGAGTCACAATTTCTAAAGGTTATACTCCATTCATAGTAGTTATAAAATATTGTCTCTACTCCCTGTGCTGTACAATGTATCATTATAGCTTATTATTTCATATACAGTAGTTCAAACGTCTTAATCCTCTACCTCTGTCTTGCCTTTCTCCACTTCCCTCCCCACACTGGTAACTGAAGTTTGTTCTCTATGTCTGTGAGTCTGTTTCTTTTATGTCGTATTTACTAGGCTGTTGTATTTCTTAGATTCCACATATAAGTGATATCATACAGTATCTGTATTTCTCTGTCTGACTTATTTCACTTAGTATAATGCCCTTCAAGTTCATCCGTGCTGCTGTAAGTGGCACATTTTCATTCTTCTTTATGGTTGAGTAGTATTCCATTGTGTGTATAACAGGTATAAAACATGTGTGTATACACATCACACGCATGTGACATCTTTATTCATTCAGCATTGATGGACACTTAGGTTGCTTTTATGTCTTGATATAAATAGTGCACTGTTATCAACATTGGAGTGCATATATCTTCAAATTAGTGTTTCCATTTTCTTCAGACACATATTACATTTTAAACAATTTGCAGAGAGGTGACCATACCCAGAATTTCGATGCCAATGAAAAGAGGTTGACCCTCTAACTGAAGTTGATGGTCACCGGGAGCCACTCCCCTGCCAGAAGCCCCTTACCTTGTAGACAAATCCCTCTGGGCAGCTGTGGTCGTAAGTGAAGGCTTTGTAAACCACCAGGAACACGATGCAGGCGAGGAAAGCTAGGGCCAGGCTGACGAGGATGGTGACCTGGAGAAACACAGGACAGAAGGCTCCAGCCTCAGCTTGCCTGCTTTCTGTCCACACATGGAGCCTTCAAAACCTGGAGCTGGTAGGAGGCCTGGTATGTTAGAAAAGGTAGGGGGTGACCAGGGACCCCAAGAACCAGCTCAGTCTCAGCTCCGTCACCAACCTGCAATCTTTGAGCCTTGGTGTCCGTCTTCCAATATTCTTGGAGGCTCCGTCTTGGCCCCATGTGTGAGGTCCACGCCCCTCCCCATGTACTTTCCCTGTTGATTTTGTATAGGGGTTGATCATCAAGCGATCACTTCTAGCAGTTCTGCCTTTGATCACCACCTCCCTGCCACTACTGAGTTCCAGTCTCAGATATCAAAGCTTGTTCTACCTCCACTTGGATGCCCAATACTCACCTGAATTGCATTCTCAAACCCCTGCTCCCCTCCCATCCAGCTCCACCCAACTTTCCCCATCTCAGAAAATGTCAACGCTACCTTTGCAGTCACTCTGGCCAAAGAATTTGAAGTTCTCTCAGACTCTCTCTTCCTCACGCTCTACATCCCAGCCACCAGCAGAAGCTATCATTTCTGCCTCCCAACACATGCCTCATGGAATCGCTTCTTACGCTCTCAGGCAGCTCCACCGGGGCCAGAGCCATCATCACCCCTCACCCGCGGGACTGCAACTGCCTTCTAACTAGTGGCCTCCTCGGCCCCCACGTGCGTTCCCACAGTAACCTGAGAACCCCACTCAAAATCCAAGTCAAGGCACATCCCCTTTCTGCTCAGAAGCATCTAATGGTCTCCACAATTGCTCACAATGAAAGCCCAGCTCTTGATCATTATCAACAAGCTTTAAAAAAATACACCACCAAACAAACTGAAGGCACCGTCAGGCTTTACTAGAAAGGATGGAGTGGCTGATTCCAGAGGCACCTTCAGGTCTGCACTGGCCCCATGTCGCCACCTGTGTACAAAGTGGGGGGGCCACCGCCCCGATGCTGGGCTCTGGGTGCTATACACAGAGCCGGCACCTGTGGACAAAGTGGGGGGGCGACCGCCCCGATGCTGGGCTCTGGGCATTATACACAGAATTTTTTTCTACATTACTTTCAAAGCTGGTAGCCTTTTGAGTCAGTTGACCTAGAAATATGGCAGAATTCCTGTCATAGAGAGAAGGCTTATTTTGATTTGGAAGAAAAATAAAATCATCTTGGGGTGGCAGGTGTGGGGAGGTCCCTATCCCATCTCCTTCCCACCTCAGGCCATGGTTTATAAGGACAAGAGGAGATGGGATTCTGCATTGCTCCCAAAGGAGTTGTATGTTAGCAGCCATAAATCCTGAAAGGAAGGAATCTGAAGTGGAAAAGAGGAAGATGGATGTGGGATGCAGTCATCTGAATCCTATGGGCAGACACTGTCCATGAAATTCCTCTGCATGTGGGTATGAAGTTTCAGGTTAGTGGACTATTGTGATATAAGAAACATATCTATTTGGTCTTGTTCCCAGTTCCTGGCACGGAGTTAAAACCCATATAATTTCCTACGTGGTAAGAGTAGGGTAGCAGCATCTTTTGTTCTAATATTTAGTTTTTGTGCCCAGTTCCTGAAATAATTCCAATTCATAAAAGTGAAAGGAGCAACTTTTATTATTCATAAAAACCCCTTTCAACTATACCTGAGTTAACGCTGTGTTATGTTATGAGGTGACTTTTGGAAGGCCCCTAAGGCTGGGGAAGGAACCACTGACAGGAGGCTTGTAACTTAACTGCCTCCCTCACCTCAGAGGCAAGAAAGAGGGGCTGGAGATCAAAGTAACCACCTTAATAAATCATGAAGGCTCCAGAACCCTAACTGAAGGGCTCAAAAACCTTCCAGTCTGGTGAACAAGAACACATCATGCCTCTGAGGGGGGTGCACCCCAAACTCCACTGGGACAGGATCTCCTTGCTCAGGAGCCTTCCAGCCCTTGCTCCATGTATCTCCTGGGCTGGCTGTTCATGTGTATCATTTAATATCCCTCACAATAAATCAGTAACAGTAAGTAAAGTGCTCTCCTGGGGTCTGTGAACCATTCTAGCAAATCATTGAGCCTGAGGAGGAAGTGGTGGAGAGGCCCAGTTTATAGCCTGAGATTTGCGAGTGGCATCTGAGTGGATGCAGGCTTGTGGGACTGAGCCGTTGACCTGTGGGGTATGTGCTAATGTAGGGCAGTTAATGTCAGAGTTGAGTGAAGTTGTAGGGAATTCAGTCAGCCTCCACCAAGAATTGGAGAATCGCATGGTGTGGGAAAAACCACACATTTGGTGTCAGAATCAAGGGTACAGAGAAAAAGTATTTTTCCCTTTTATATGGTGACAGGTGAAACTCATTTCTAATGACTGTCCACACGATGTGCTGTCCGCCCTCTCCACTGACATCCCAAGCTCTCTGCTGCAGCCTGTTGCTCACTCATCAGCCTCCTGGCCAGGACCGGGGTGGTGGCAACAGAGGGGTGAGATGGTACAGTGGGCAGACTGGAGTCCCCCAGCAAGTTGTGCAAAGAGAGAGAGATCAGAGGCCAGAACATGGAGCAAGAGGTGCCTCAAAGACGCATATCCCCCTTGCTATGCTAAGCTGCTTCAGTCGTGTCCGACTCTGTGCAACCCCATAGACGGCAGCCCACCAGGGTCCTCCGTCCACAGGATTCTCCAGGCAAGAATACTGGAGTGGGTTGCCATTTCCTTCTGCAGATTCCCAATAACCAGTGCATAAAAGGTAATTAAATGGATACCATAATTCACCATCAGCCAGACCAAAAAATTAAAGGAAAAAGTTTTAATCTTATATCTGATTAAAGATCAGTTCAGTTCAGTTCAATCGCTCAGTCGTGTCCGACTCTTTGCGACCCCATGAATTGCAGCACGCCAGGCCTCCCTGTCCATCACCAACTCCCGGAGTCCACTCAAACCAATGTGCATCGAGTTAGTGATGCCATCCAGCAATCTCATCCTCTGTCGTCCCCTTCTCCTCCTGCCCCCATCCCTCCCAGCATCAGGGTCTTTTCCAATGAGTCAACTCTTCACATGAGGTGGCCAAAGTGTTGGAGTTTCAGCTTCAGCATCGGTCCTTCCAATGAAAACCCAGGACTGGTCTCCTTTAGGACGGACTGGTTGGATCTCCTTGCAGTCCAAGGGACTCTCAAGAGTCTTCTCCAACACCACAGTTCAAAACCATCAATTCTTCAGCGCTCAGCTTTTTTCACAGTCCAACTCTCTCATCCACACATGACTACTGGAAAAACCAAAGCTTTGACTAGACGGACCTTTGTTGGCAAAGTAATGTCTGTGCTTTTGAATATGCTATCTAGGTTGGTCATAACTTTCTTCCAAGGATTAATTAGGCCTCTTTTAATTTCGTGGCTGCAATCACCATCTGCGGTGATTCTGGAGCCCCAAAAAATAAAGTCAGCCACTCTTTCCACTGTTTCCCTATCTATTTCCCATGAGTGATGGGACCGGATGCCATGATCTTCGTTTTCTGAATGTTGAGCTTTAAGCCAACTTTTTCACTCTCCTCTTGCACTTTCATCAGGAGGCTCTTTAGCTCCACTTCACTTTGTGCCATAAGGGTGGTGTCATCTGCATAGCTGAGGTTATTGATATTTCTCCCGGCAATCTTGATTCCAGCTTGTGCTTCTTCCAGCCCACTGTTTCTCATGATGTACTCTGCATGAAGTTAAATAAGCAGGCTGACAATATAGAGCCTTGACGTACTCCTTTTCCTATTTGGAACCAGTCTGTTGTTCCATGTTCAGTTCTAACTGTTGCTTCCTGACCTGCATATAGGTTTCTCAAGAGGCAGGTCAGGTGGTCTGGTATTCCCATCTCTTTCAGAATTTTCCACAGTTTATTGTGATCCACACAGTCAAAGGCTTTGGCATAGTCAATAAAGCAGAAAGATGTTTTTCTGGAACTCTCTTGCTTTTTCAATGACCCAGCAGATGTTGGCAATTTGATGTCTGATTCCTCTGCCTTTTCTAAAACCAGCTTGAACATCTGGAAGTTCATGGTTCACGTATTGCTGAAGCCTGGCTTGGAGAATTTTGAGCATTACTTTACTAGCATGTGAGATGAGTGCAACTGTGTGGTAGTTTGAGCATTTTTTGGCATTGCCTTTCTTTGGGATTGGAATGAAAACTGACATTTTCCAATCCTGTGGCTGCTGCTGAGTTTTCCACATTTGCTGGCATATCAAGTGCAGCACTTTCACAGCATCATCTTTCAGGATTTGAAATAGCTCAACTGGAATTTCATCACCTCCACTAGCTTTGTTCCTAGTGATGCTTTCTAAGGCCCATCTGACTTCACATTCCAGGATGTCTGGCTCTAGGTGAGTGATAACACCATCGTGATTATCTGGGTTGTGAAGCTCTTTTTTGTACAGGTCTTCTGTGTATTCTTGCCACCTCTTCTTAATATCTTCGCTTCTGTTAGGTCCATACCACTTCTGTCCTTTATCAAGCCCATCTTTGCATGAAATGTTCCCTTGGTATCTCTAATTTTCTTGAAGAGATCTCTAGTCTTTCCCAGTCTATTGTTGTCCTCTATTTCTTTGCGTTGATCGCTGAGGAAGGCTTTCTTATCTCTCCTTGCTATTCTTTGGAACTCTGCATTCAGATGCTTATCTTTCCTTTCCTCCTTTGCTTTTCACTTCTCTTCTTTTCACAGCTATTTGTAAGGCCTCCCCAGACAGCCATTTTGCTTTTTTGCATTTCTTTTCCAAGGGGATGGTCTTGATCCCTGTCTCCTGTACAATGTCACGAACCTCCGTCCATAGTTCATCAGGTACTCTGTCTATCATATCTAGTTCCTTAAATCTATTTCTCACTTTCACTGGATAATCATAAGGGATTTGATTTAGGTCATGCCTGAATGGTCTAGTGGTTTTCCCTACTTTCTTCAATTTGAGTCTGAATTTGGCAATAAGGAGTTCATGATCTGAGCCACAGTCAGCTCCTGGTCTTGTTTTTGTTGACTGTATAGAGCTTCTCTATCTTTGGCTGCAAAGAATATAATCAATCTGATTTCGGTGTTGACCATCTGGTGATGTCCATGTGTAGAGTCTTCTCTTGTATTGTTGGAAGAGGGTGTTTGCTATGACCAGTGTGTTCTCTTGGCAAAACTCTATTAGCCTTTGCCCTGCTTCATTCCATATTCCAAGGACAAATTTGCCTGTTACTCCAAGTGTTTCTTGACTTCCTACTTTTGTATTCCAGTCCCCTATAATGAAAAGGACATCTTTTTTGGGTGTTAGTTCTAAAAAGTCTTGTGGGTCTTCATAGAACCATTCAACTTCAGCTTCTTCAGCATTACTAGTTGGGGCATAGGGTTGGATCACCTTGATATTGAATGGTTTGCATTGGAAACGAACAGAGATCATTCTGTCATTTTTGAGATTGAGATATCCCCCTTAGGTCCCTCAAAGATAGTATTTGACTCGCACAGAGTCAGACACGACTGAAGCGACTTAGCAGCAGCAGTAGCAGTACAGGGACAGGAGCACCCAAGACCACTGCCCAACGCCAAGGACCTAGGAATACTCAGTGAGCAGATGTTTGGAATAAAGAATTTTAAATGCTCAGTCTTCGCAGTAACCAACAGGTAGAAATAGCCTGAATGTCTATCAACCGATAAATGGATAAACAAACTGTGGTCCATCTGTACAACAGAATATTATTCAGCTATAAAAAGGAACGAAGTTCTCATACAAGTGTGGGTGGGCTTTGAAAACATGCTAAATGAAAGGCCACATACTTTATAGTTCCAATTATATAAAATATCCAGATAAATAACTCCATAGAGACAGAGTGCAGACTGCTGGTTGCCAGGGGGCATGGGAGATGACTGCTAACGGGGACAGTGTCTCCTTTTGGGGTACTAAAGCATTTCAGAACTAGATGGAGGTGATGTTGCCCAACGCTGTGAATGTACTCAGTGCCACTGGAGTTTTTACTCTAATGCTCTTAACTTTACGTCACGTGAATTTTACCTCAGCTTTTTGCTTTCTTTGGCTGCTCCGGGTCTTACTTGCAGCACATGGGATCTTCAGTCTTTGTCGTGGCATGTGGGGTCTTGTTTCCTGACCAGGAATCAAACTCAGGCACCCTGTACTGGGAGTGTGGAATCTTAGCCACTGAGCCACCAGGGAATTTGTCCTGCCTCAACTTTAAAATACATGCCCCGAGCTCTGGCTGATTCTGTCAAAGGGACCTTAAGCTCCTGCAAGCACCCCATCACCTGAACTCCCCCAAGACTGGGACAGACATGCTCAGAGGCAACTCCACGGACGTGCAGACCTTGAACTTGCAAAGAAAAAGTCGAGAGCTTTTGCCCACCCTGCCACCACCACCAGCCTGATGCAGGGTCTGGGAGAACACGCGGACAGCCCCCCATCCTAATGGCCACATGCAGCTCCAGCCTCTGCCTGAGCAGAGAGCTGGGCCTCTCTGTGACTCAGGAGCAGGGCAAGACTCCAGCTCAGGCGTCTCCGGCGGGTCTGGTCCCCGGCAGCCCGGTGAAGCTGCTGGGACCTGGAGCAGGGCCCTGCAGGCTGGCTGTGGGACAGGTTCCCTTACAGTGGGTTTCTTTTTGTGTTTGGGTTGGTGGGGGGTGCTCTTTCATTCCTAACAGCCCTGAGCTAGC
>NW_011494901.1:738632-743391 GCF_000754665.1 Bison bison bison | reverse complement strand
CCAGCAGGGGCAGTGTCTGATTCACCACAGCACTCAGGCTTGACTGGCAGAGCACAGCACATGTTTCTGGAAAAGGAAAAGAGAGGGAGGGAAAAATGGAGAGAGGGAGGATCCTAAAGAATTCAGGGCTGATGCCTGGACGGCCACCAACCGGTGCGTTCTGATTTATCAGGTCAGGGACAGTGGGCCCAAGACGCTCTCCAGGTGACTTTAGTGTACAACCAGACACGAGAACCACTACTCCAGGATGACTAGGTCTGAGGCTTCTGGAGCTTAGAATCACCTGGGTAGTGCTTTAAACAATCCTGATCTTCTGGCTCCATCCAGCCCAACTACATCAGAGTCCCATGGTGTTTGCCATGTGCAGGCAAGTGTCGAGAAGAGTCGGCACAGAGAGAGACGGAGGCGTGTATGTGCGACCACAGGAGTCAAGGGTCTGATGCTGACTGGGACGCCAGGAGCACAGCCCACCCCGGGGATTCTACCAAGCAAGGCTAACTTCCACCATGCATTCCACAGCCCATAATGAGGGGGATGGGAGGCCGTTTTAGGCAAAGAGAAGTCTGCCTCCCCACACTGAACCTTGGTAACTTCTGAAACAACTCGAGGTCAGTCATCCCTTAGGGGCCTGTGGAGGTCTGAGAGGTCAGGGCTGTGAGCTGGGCACCAGTCTTCGCTCAAGGCCTCACAGGCCACAGGGCGAGGGAGAGGTGGGCCCGAGGACACAGGCACTTGGAACACAAGGGTGGCACCATGGTGGGGTGCAGCCCAGGGGGCGGCTGGACCTAACCAACCTGGGGGTGGGGGATCAAGGAAAGCCTCCTGGGGGAGGCGACTCCGGGAATGACTTCAGGGAAGAATGCCAGGACAGGGGAGGAAGAAGGGTCTGAGCAGAAGAAGCCACATCTGCCATAGAGCAGACTGGAGCTGTTCTAGAAACATCATATGGCTTGTCATGGCTGGTCCAGAGGATGCAGTGAGGGAGAGATGGGCCTGGGGCAGTGGGCGGGTAGGAGAGAATAGGTAAAGAAGGACCAGGCTAAAACTTAGGCTTTAGCTCCAGGCTGACAGAGAGCCCCTTAAGGTTTTAAGCAGGAAAGTGACAGGATCAGAAAGATGGTAAAGGAGGGAAGTGAACACAGAGGCATATATAATTTGGGAGGGGCAAGGCTGGAGGCAGGGAGGCTGGTGGGAAGGCTGATGTACCAGGGCATGACCTAAATGCTGAGACCAGACCTGGGGTTGTGAGGGTGGAAGGGGTCGCCAGCTTGAAGAGGCCTGGGAGGTGAGGAGAGTGATGTGAAGAGGAAGGAGGAGGGGGCTGACTCTGCGGAGGACGTTTGAGCTGCGTCTGGATTCTTATCCTTAATGACCGAGTCAGTGTTGGCTACTGTGTGGGGGGATGGGAACACCACTGAGGTTTCTGACTGTTGTCGGGCTGAGATTTTTCCTGAAGGCGGGTCTCCATAGAGCACCCTGCAGGCAGCTACGACTTTCCCTTTCAGAGGGATTAACCTCACGGAAGGGGGAGGTCCCAGTGCCTCCTCCCGGCAGCAAAGCTCCCGATGCGGGGGTGGGGGGACTGTGGGAGCGAGAGGACCTGGGAGAGAACCACCTCCCCACCCCCACCCCACGGCTTCCCCACAGAGAGCCTCTGAACATGAAAGCCGGCCATACTTCAGCGTCTATTGGCTCAGTTTATATAACTTCGTTGCTTGCAGATGGTGGAAAGCCCTTGGCTTTACCTCCCGAATGCAACAGCCCAGGATTAGAAATAAACAAGTTCCTGGTGCTGGATTTGAGAGTTTCCTTGAGATGTGATCCTCCCTGCTCCCCATCTCCCTGCTCATCCATTCATTCCCTCAGCACATGGGGAGTGCAGAGAAGAGGGTCAGATGCTGAATAAGCAATCACCTGATAAAAAATGACAAAACCAGACCTGAGCAGGATCTGGACAGCGAACAGGAGAGGAGCCTGGATACGGTGGGCAGGGGCGGGAGGGGGAGCCCCACACAAGAAGACCCTGGGCCAGAGCCGCCTCAACTGAGGCTCCGCCTCAAAGCCTAAACAGAAGAGGAGCTCAGAGCTTGGGAGGAACAGCTGCCTGAGGTGGGGAGAGAGCACTGAGGGGAGTCCAGGGCTATGGAGACCACGGTCACCTCCTCCGACCCAGCAGAGGAGCTTCCTCCCGCTTCCATCCGGTGCTTTCCTGGACAGGCCCCGCTCAGCCTGGCCCCCCCTGCCAGCCTCTAGCCTCCTTCTGCTGGAAGTGCCTCGGGCAGCCCCCAATCTCATCCTTTTCCCCTGTGCCCAGCACCATGACTCCATGAGGGGACCGGCATTTCCTGAAGAGAAATGCTGAACTGAATTAAGACCTGGAGTGCACACACACACACACACACTCACACATACACACATGCACACCCTTCTCCCCAGACACACACCCAAAGATATGCAACCTGCCACAAAGCACACTGTATTCCCATGGGATGCAATGGAGCCTGAAACATCTGTTCTTCTCCAGTCACTAGTCTCAACTCCTTCCACCACACACACACAGGCTCAAACTAAAGAACCTTAACCTTGGAAAGAATCAAGGTGTGGGGTAGCTTCAACTAAGACCTGCCCAAGATTCTTCTCCAACTTTTAAGCATAGGTTAAGGAGAGAACCACTTCAGTATTCTTGCCTTGAGAACCCCATGAACAGTATGAAAAAGCAAAAAGAGAGAACAGTGAGGGTTGAACTCCCCAGGTCAGTAGGTGCCCAATATGCTACTGCAGATCAGTGGAGAAATAACTCCAGAAAGAATGAAGAGAAGGAGCCAAAGCAAAAACAACACCCAGTTGTGGATGTGACTGGTGATGGAAGCAAGGTCCAATGCTATAAAGAGCAATATTGCATAGGAATCTGGAATGTTACATGCATGAATCAAGGCAAATTGGAAGTGGTCAAAAGGAGATGGCAAGAGTGAACATTGACATTCCAGGAATCAGCAAACTAAGATGGACTAGAATGGGTAAATTTAACTGAATTTAACTCATCTGAATTTAACTCAGATGACCATTATATCTACTATTGTGGGCAGGAATCCATTAGAAGAAATGGAGTAACCATCATAGTCAACAAAAGAGTCTGAAATGCAGTACTTGGATGCAATCTCAAAAACGAAAGAATGATCTCTGTTCGTTTCCAAGGCACACCATTCAATATCATGGTAATCCAAGTCTATGCCCTGACCAGTAATGCTGAAGAAGCTGAAGTTGAATGGTGCTATGAAGACCTACAAGACCTTCTAGAACTAACACCCAAAAAAGATGTCCTATTCAGGTCCCTAGGGGACTGGAATGCAAAAGTAGGAAGTCAAGCAACACCTGGAATAACAGGCAAATTTGGCCTTGGAATATGGAATGAAGCAGGGCAAAGACTAATAGAGTTTTGCCAAGAAAATGCACTGGTCATAGCAAACACCCTCTTCCAACAACACAAGAGAAAACTTTACACATGGACATCACCAGATGGTCAACCCTGAAATCAGATTGATTATATTCTTTGCAGCCAAAGATGGAGAAGGTCTACACAGTCAACAAAAACAAGAAGCTGACTGTGGCTCAGATCATGAACTCCTTAGAAAAAAATTAGACTTAAATTGAAGAAAGTAGGGAAAACCACTACACCATTCAGTTATGACCTAAATTAAATCCCTTACAATTATACAGTGGGAGTGAGAAATAGATTTAAGTGACTAGATATAATAGACAGAGTGCCTGAAGAACTATGGACGGAGATTCATGACATTGTACAGGAGACAGGGATCAAGACCATCCCCAGGAAAATGAAATGCTAAAAAGCAAAATGGCTGTCTAAGGAGGCCTTATAAATAGCTGTGAAAGGAAGAGAAGTGAAAAGCAAAGGAGAAAAGGAAAGATATAAGCATCTGAATGCAGAGTTCCAAAGAATAGCAAGGAGAGAGAAGAAAGCCTTCCTCAGTGATCAGTGCAAAGAAAAAGAGGAAAACAATAAAATGCGAAAGACTAGAGATCTATTCAAGAAAATTAGAGATACCAAAGTAACATTTCATGCAAAGATGGTCTCAATAACGGACAGAAATGGTATGGACCTAACAGAAGCAGAAGATATTAAGAAGAGGTAGCAAGAATACACAGAAGTATATAAAAAAGATCTTCATGACCCAGATAATCACAATGGTAGGATCACTGACCTAGAGCCAGACATCCTGGAATGTGAAGTCAAGTGGGCCTTAGGAAGCATCACTATGAACAAAGCTAGTGGAGGTGATGGAATTCCAGTTGAGCTGTTTCAAATCCTGACAGATGATGCTGTGAAAGTGCTGCACTCAATATGCCAGCAAATTTGGAAAACTCAGTAGTGGCCACAGGACTGGAAAAGATCAGTTTTCATTCCAATCCCAGGAAAAGGCAATGCCAGGGAATGCTCAAACTACTGCACAATTGCACTCATCTCACACACTAGTAAAGGATGCTCAAAATTCTCCAACCCAGGCTTCAACAATACTTGAACCATGAATATCCAGATGTTCAAACTGGTTTTAGAAAAGGCAGAGGAACAAGAGATCAAATTGCCAATATGTGTTGGATCATTGAATAAGCAAGAGAGTTCCAGAAAAACATCTGTTTCTGCTTTATTGACTATGCCAAAGCCTTTGACTGTGTGGATCACAATAAACTGTGGAAAATTCTGAAAGAGATGGGAATACCAGACCACCTGACCTGCCTCTTG
>NW_011494901.1:714614-738532 GCF_000754665.1 Bison bison bison | reverse complement strand
AATACCAGACCACCTGACCTGCCTCTTGAGAAATTTGTATGCAAGTCAGGAAGCAACAGTTAGAACTGGACATGAAACAACAGACTGGTTCCAAATAGGAAAAGGAATACGTCAAGGCTGTATATTGTCACCCTGCTTATTTAACTTATATGCAGAGTTCATCATGAGAAACACTGGGCTGAATGAAGCACAAGCTGGACTCAAGACTGCTGGGAGAAATATCCATAACCTCAGATATGCAGATGACACCACACTTATGGCAGGAAGTGAAGAAGAACTTTTATCAAGAAGCCTCTTGATGAAAGTGCAAGAGGAGAGTGAAAAAGGTGGCTTAAAGCTCAACATTCAGAAAACGAAGATCATGACATCTGGTCCCATCACTTCATGGGAAATAGATGGGGAAACAATGGAAACACTGTCAGACTTTATGTTTTTGGGCTCCAAAATCACTGCAGATGGTGACTGCAGCCATGAAATTAAAAGACGCTTACTCCTTGGAAGGAAAGTTGTGACTAACCTAGAAAGCACATTAAAAAGCAGAGACATTACTTTGCCAACAAAAGTCCATCTCGTCGAGGCTATGGTTTTTTCCAGTAGTCATGTATGGATGTGAGAGATGGACTATAAAGAAAGCTGAGTGCCAAAGAATTGATGCTTTTGAACCGTGGTGTTGAAGAAGACTCCTGAGAGTCCCTTGGACTGCAGGAGATCCAATCAGTCCATCTTAAAGGAAATCAGTCCTGAATATTCATTGGAAGAACTGATGCTGAAGCTGAAACTCTAATACTTAAGCCACCTGATGCGAAGAACTGACTCATTTGATAAGACTCTGATGCTGGGAAAGACTGAAGGCAGGAGGAAAAGGGGACAACAGAAGATGAGATAGTTGGATGGCATCACCATCTCAATGGACATGAGTTTGAGTGAACTCCAGGAGTTGGTGATGGACAGGGAGGCCTGTCGTGCTGCATTCCATGGGGTCACAAAGAGTCAGACACAACTGAGCAACTGAACCAACTGAACTAAGGAGAAAAGAGAAGAAGGGAATGGCAACCCACTCTACTAGTCTTGCCTGGAGAATTTCATGGACAGAGAAGCCTGGTGTGCAGTCCATAGGGTCGCAAAAAGTCGGACACAACTGAGCTACTTTCACTTAAGGAGAGAAGAGTGGAAGAACTTAAACAGAGCATGCATCCAGGTGCTCTGGCAAAGGTGTGCTGACACCTCAGTCATGCCCATTCTCAGTGGGTCACACTCCAAAGAATGATAACAGTAGCAGTAGTGGTATTCATAGTAACAATAGGTGCTAAGAGTTACTGGGAAATTCAGTCAGTTAAGTTCAGTTGCTCAGTCGTGTCTTACTCTTTGCGACCTCATGGACTGCAGCACACCAGGCTTCCCTGTCCGTCACCAACTCCTAGAGCTTATCAAACTCATGTCCACTGAATCAGTGATGTCATCCAACCATCTCATCCTCTGTCATCCTCTTCTCCTCCAGCCTTCAATCTTCCCCAGCCTTAGGGTCTTTTCCAGTGAGTCAGTTCTTCGCATCAGGTGTCCTAAGTATTAGAGGAATACTGGGAACTTACTGTATATTAATATCACCACCATCATATGAAGCAAATAGAATTTTTAACCCCATTTTGCTGATGGAGAAACTGAGGCTCTAAGAGGCAAGGTGATTTGCTCAAGGTTCCACATTTAGTAAAAGATAAGTCTGGCCAATGTCCTCAAGGACACCTTGAGCTCACCATGCCAAAACCAGCCTGGTATCTTTGCCTCACCCATTGTGGGAAGTCACTCTGCCCACCTGCCTCTGGAACCTGCCTTCCTGCAGCCAATCCCGCCATCACTCACTTGTTTCCTTGAACCCCACCCCAGTCGGCCACCAGTTCCCAGAGCTTCTGCCTCCAGCATGGTGCGTTTTTCTCTCTCCACCATCTTCATCATAACTTCCCTGGGTGGGACCACCATCCATGCAGTGGCTTCCTCAATGCTTCCCTGACCTCCAGCCTCCTGGCTTCCAGACCACCCTAGACTTTCTAATGAACCAACCTCGGCATGCAGCTTTCCTAGTGAATGAGCTGTCACAACTACAGGGTCAAGTCTGAACTCCTTACGCAGCAGACAAGACACTTCCTGGTGGAACCTCAGTGTGCCCCTCTGCCATAACCCCTCTATTGCCTGATGGCACCCGTGTTTCCCCACCTCCAAACTCTTGAGCCTACTGGTCCCTCTGCCCTGAACGTCAGCCTCCCCTCCCGAGTGCATCAAGCCCCTGTTCATTCTAGACCTAGGTCAAGTTCCTCCTCTTCCCCAAAGTCTTTAGGTGATATTTAGCCACTTCCCCGTCTGCTCACAGCTCCTGAGACACTTCTCCCAGAGCACTCTAATTAACCACCACGTGTATGCCTCCCCTCCCTAGAGACAAAGTACAGTAATACTTCACATTTCCATTTACTAAGCACTGATGATGTCCAGGCACTCTTCTCATCACTGTATATGAATTTGTTCTTACAACAGCCCCATAAGATAGTACCATTTCATTTCTTTTGACTAAAGCACAGAGAGGTTATGTTGTTTTCACAAGGTAACACAGATAATTAAGTAATACAGTTAGGACTCTATGAAGTGTTTTTAGCCTATGATATATTCCTCATAAAGCATTTATTCACTAAACATTAACTGAGCACCTACAATGTGCCAGAGAATCCCACACACTGAGAGTAGAGTGCTGAGGAAGGGAGGTCCCTGCTCTCCTGAAGTTTACCTTTAATCTATTTCAACAAGTGTCCACTTCTGTAAAGCAGAATAGTAATGGAATCTGCCCCTCAGAGTTCTGAGGATTAAATCAGATGGTGCATGGGAAGCCCTGTAGTGTGTTGAATGATGACCTCTTAAAAGATAGGTCCACATATTAATCACCAGAATCTACAAATATCATCTTACTTAGAAAAGAGGTCTGTATGCTGCTGCTGCTGCTGCACCTGGAAAAGAGGTCTGTATAGATGTAGTTAAACTAAGGATCATGAGATGAAATCATCCAGGGCTGTCCAGGTGGGTCCTAAATCCAAGGACAAGTGCCCTTATGTGAGACACACAGGGAGATAAACACAAGGAGGAGAGAAGGGCATGGAACTAGAGAGGCTGAGATTGAAACGATGCAGCCACAAGCCAAGGGACATCTGGAGCCACCAGAAGCCAGAAAAGGCAAGGACAGATCCTCCTCTAGAGGCTTCAGAGAGAGCATGGCCCTGCCAACACCTTGATTTTGAACTTCTGATCTCCAGAGATGCAAAAGAATAAATTTCTGTTGCATTCATCCAGTGTGTGGCAATTGGTTGTGGCAGCCCCAGGAAACTAACCCACTGCCTTCCCACACTGCCTGGCATATGGGCCACAGATGTGCGTGCTCCCCTTTCTTGCCATGTCATCTGCCATGCTCTTCAGCATGCACTTCAAGGGCTCCAATCACTCAGGAAGACTGCCATTTCTCAACACGGATTTCTCTTGTATACATGTCCAGCCCTTTTTTCCTTGGAGAACTCCTATTCATGCTTCAAAACCCAACTCACAACACCTCACCTCCTCTAGGAAGCCTTCCCTTGCTAACTTGTTTTCTCGCCACACTTTGCTTTCCCTTCACCACATAGCACTCAGCCACTGCATCACGACTATCCGGACCGTACCTTGTTGGCCTCTGTGGTCCAGCTCACGACTTGGCACAGATCAGATTTCCCATCCCACATTCTGATGCCACACGTCTTTCTTCATTTTTGGCACAAAGCGCTTCCTTGAGTGAATTTTAGGGCCCCATTTAACTGTTCCACACCTGACAGAGTAACCGGATAAAATCACTGCATTGAGCCATCTGAGGCAGTCTGTCTGATGCTGGGAAATGATTAGCCTTTCCCATGAAGCAACCTCCTTGTCTGCCTGCTATGCCCTGAGAAGATGAGAAACTTCTCTCTGATGGCTGGGAGAACTAGGGTTTTCGTTCTAGGCAATGTCCATGCAGTTTTCTGCAGTAGCTGTGGCCCCATCCCAAGAAGGTTCCCATTCTGCTTCAGATTCTGATGAGCTGTGTGACCTTCCACAAGGTGCTTCTTCTCTCTGAACTCCTACTTCCTCTTCTGTTGAATGGAAACGAAAATTCCACCCCACAAGATTGGTGTGATGATTGTATGAGATGATGCCTGTAAATTACCTGGTCTTGTCCTGGTCCCTGGCCTTAACCGATAATAGCAGTCGCTTATTGACTGTTCAGTGAGGTGCCGGGTACTGTGCCAAGAGCTTCTTATATAATATCTCCTTTAATCCTCATGATAGCCCCATATGCCTCATTATTACATCCATTTTACAGCTCTGCACACTGAGGCACAAAGGCATAAAGTAACTTGTCTGAGCTCAGGTGGTTATTGCAGTAACAGAGCCTGATTGGAATTCTGGAATATCAGCTTCTGAAGCCCTCAAACCTAAATGCTACCTTAACAGCCCTTTGGATAAATATTTCTCCGCCCTGCAGTTGCATTTGCTTGGAACAGTGCAATGAAGCAAGATGATGTGTACAGTAAACTTATTCCAGGAAGATAACGTCACAGCAGACATGAAACCCCAGGAGTGAGGAAGAGAAAAGAGAAAAACACTGTCTGTTAAGCCAGGGCGCTGATATAGGACACTCATTATGCAGTGAAACATAAACTTCATTAGCATTCATGTACTGCACCATCTCGGCACCACGATACCCAATAAACCATCCTTCTTTATGAAGAATGCAAACCCTGTAAACCTCAAAACAATAGAATCACTCACATCGGAGAAATAAGACTTTGTGGGGAGATAAAAACAGAGCTGCCCGACAGATATTTGTCTTCCGTATGTGACAGCTGGAACCTCTAGAGACAGAATTAGGCCGCCCGACGCCATGCTCCTGGCTCGGCCCCAAAGATCCTGACTAAAGGGCTTGAGTAGAAAGTGCAAGAGGATCGCCGAATCCATAAATTCTGCCCAAATGACACCCTCTCCTACCCCTCTCCCTAGTACCAAGCAGCAAATGGAGTAGACTCTCCAGGGGGGTCTAGTCTTCAAGTCCAGCTCTGACTCTTATTTGCTGTGGCCCTGGGCAAGTTGATTGCTTTTTCAAATCTTCAAAAGTCCTTTCCACCAGCTGTTGTGAGATAGAATTTGATCGTGTCTGAAGCCCTAAAGCATAGGCCTAGCCCAAGGTAATGACCTCAGTTAGCATCCAGAGGGAACGCACACACATCACTTTGTGTTCTGCAAATCTGTGGGAAAGGTATGAATAATGTACCCATTTTACAGATTATCTATCAGAGGTAAATGGAATGACTTTACCTACATGATGGGAGACAGGATTTGAACTCAGGTCTGTCTAACTCAGAAGTCAGCTACCTAACCATATGTATTCTGCCAATAAATCACAATAACTGTGTTAGAGTTTATTTTTACTAAAAATGTATTGTGTTATAAGAACAAAATGGGAAATCAAGAGGAGAAACACCTGTTATGACGTTGCCACCATCTCAAGTCCGTTTTTACATGCTTGCTATATGTTTCTATCCATATAGAAAGTCCTGATCCCCCTGCTCCTTCTCATTTTACCCATTTGTGGTCGATCCAACTTTTTCTGATCACGTAGAACTTCATCACAAGCCCAGTCCAGGCCATCCCAGAACAAGACAGGTCTCAACTTCATCATCTACAAAATTACTCCAAATCATTACACTAATCTGCACAAAACTGTCATGAGGTGCAACAAAGATGAGTGATGCAAACGGCGAGTCACTCATGTAAAGGCAAAGAAGATAAACTCATGCTTCTTATTGCCACCAATGCTGTTGTTACAGTTGCGCGTTACTAGAGTTAAGTTTAATTCAGTTACTTCCTCAGCACAAGGACCGCTGGGTGTTACGCTGCATTACCATCACCTGTGGCCTGTCCTCCCAGACTGACCAGCAGCCCCTCAAGAGCGGAGCAGTGCTCTGTCTTTCAGCGTCTGGGGCCCTGAAAGTAGAGCGTGTTAGTCCTGGGCCCTGCACTCACAGATCTGGGTTCCTCTGGTCTGTGCAACACTCACGAATCAGCATTCCGACCTAAGTCAGGAGGTTTGGATGCGAGTGACCTGGAGCCTACAGTTAGATCCAGACAAGGGCCAACATGCTTCGCCTGGCTTCTGAAGAGAAGGTGACAAGGACCGTACGTCCTTGAGAGTCAGATATTTAGCACAAAGAGGGTCTCAGTCGGTCCCTCCCAGTGTCCCATTAAGTGGGTACTGCCCACATTCTTGCTTCTCAGATGGAAACTGAGGACTGCAAAGGCTGTATAGTTGTCAGGATTTTCCAGGCCATCAGTCGTAGAGCAAGACCCAGAAGCCAGGTCTCTGTGGATCTAAAACACGTTTTCATCCCTTGGCACTGCATTTAATCCTCTGGTCCTGCTTACCTATCCTACACCACCAACCACTGTGACCCTAGGAGCCCTCTCTCACGCACACAGAAATGCACAGATACACAGATACACACACAGGCAAATACAGACACACAGAGACACATGTAGACACAGAGACCCATAGACACACAGACATAAATATACACACACACACAGACTCATGCATACAAATATACAGATATACACAGTAACACAGACACTACAAATATACCCAGATTCACACAGGCAGAGGCACACACAAACACATGCACACACACACACACACACGAACACCCAGAGACAGAGAAACACAGCCGCACAGACACACGCAGACGCACACAGTATAGGCCTGGTCCCTTAAATCCCAGACTCTCTGCTGCTGGACGCCTTTCCACTGTCTTCCCCTGGAGGGTGTCTCCCCGACACACCAGGAAGCTGCACCAGACCTCTCCCTCAGGAGGGTGGTCTCTCTGGGTTCCCCCAAACTCCACCCTGGCCACTGTCACGTGCTGCTCTGTGTCATCAAGACTTCTAAACCCATCAGCCTGCTCCACCACACCATGAGCCTCTGGGGGGCAAGGACTGTACCTCACCAACCTCCAGCCCAGCTCTCAGCCGGGGCTCAGCACCACGAGTACACAAATGAGCTTCAGAGATCTCATATCCCTTTGCTTCAGCCAGCCCAGAGCTAGGCCCAGCACGGGGCAGGTGGTCCCTCCTCCAGGGTACCAGCCACACACGTCTTGGCCCCAATCAGAGGTGCGCCACTGCCTCACTGCCTCCAGCCGAGCCTTGTCCAGACGCAGCCTGCATCTTCATCTCCATGGAGATGCCAGCCCTGCAGCCCAAATAGCCTGTTCTGTTAAGCTACTTTCTTTCCTCAATCCTCTTTCTTGGCAGAAGAACTGATAAAAAAAAAAAAAAATCAGGTCAGCAAAATTGGTTTGGAAAATTAGAAATCATCTTCTCCAAGTTCCCATGTGTGGCGCCGCTTGGATGCCAGCGGGGGGTTCTGAGCCAGATAAGCTGTTCCACGTCTTCCTGTAATTCCTGCAAGGCTGAGCGCCGATGCCTGCCAGTAACACAACAGCACACGCAGAGGGATCGCCTCTGCACAGAAGGTGGCCACGTTTGGGGGAGGCAGCATTTCTGTCTCTATTCAATTCGCTATTTTTGTCCACGAGAAGGAAGGAATCTCTACCCAATCTTCCACCTCCTCACTCCTCCCACCCTACATATATACATGCATACACACACGCACACACACACACACACACACACACAGGCACACACTCCTTACCTAGGAGGAGTCTTGGAGGAGTTTTCACAGAACACAGTTAACATATCAGGCCTGAGACTGCTTCCCTTGGCAAGGTCCACTTACTAGCTGGCATCTAGGAATTTGGTAACAGGAGGGTTCCCATGATGCTTGCCTGGTGGCTCAGATGGTAAAGAAACTGCCTGTCATGCAGGACACCCAATTTTGATCCCTGGGTCAGGAGGATCCCCTGGAGAAGAGAATGGCAACCCACTCCAGTATTCTTGCCTGGAGAATCCCAGGGACAGAGGAGCCTGGCGGGCTACAGTCCATGGGGTCGCAAAGAGTCGGACAGACTGAGCAACTAACATTTCCCATGAGTCCCAGAGCTAGTAAGAAGGACTCGCTGTGCCTATACTATTCAAACAACATGGTTTACGCTGAACACCTGCATTCTTTTTGGAGTCCAGAATTAGGTACATGCAAGTCTGCTGATGTGACCCAGCTCCCAGCAGAAGCCCTGGGCACTGATATCTAGCTAGTTCCCTGGTCTACCACTCTCCATGAGTATGCTCACAACCCCTTGCTGGGGCGCGTGAGCATGTCCCGTGTGACTCCCGGAGGAGAGGCCTCTGCCAGCTCCCGCCTGCTTTCCTCTGGCGCGATCCCTGCACCTTTTCCCTTTGCTGCCTGTGGTTTGTATCCTTTCACTGCAATAAATCATAGCTGTACTACAGCTACACCCCGAGTCCTGTGAGTTCTTCCAGTGAACCATCCTCCTCAGTAACCTCTGATACAGCTCCCTTGCTGTCCCCCTTTTTGGTTTCCACTGGATCTTATTTTTCAGAGCCTGGCAGCAAAGGTTACACTTTACTACAGACACTCTGCCTTAAAAGCAGCGCCAGGTTCCAGCTGTAAACCTTTCCCTTCCTGCCCCCAGCACCCAGACCCCATGCCTCCTTGCCACATGGGTCCGGATGGAGGGAAAGTTCCCACTCTTCCTATGTGGAAGGAGCCTGTGCCATCTCTTTTCCATCCATCCTTCCCCATACTTGCAGCATCTTGACCAAGGTTATCACTGGGTGAGACCGATTCACTAAGAATTAGGAACAAACACTCTCCTCCTGCCTTCTGCCTCAGTTTTCCCTCCAGGGATGGTGAGTATCCATCAGCATGAGATCCCTCCCTGGGGTGAGGGTGGGAAAAACAGGCTGAGAAGCTAGAAAACCGCCTGGGCCTCCCATCCAGAGCCTCAGGTCCAGCCATGCTCATGGGAGAAGCTGCCTCCTGGATTACCGGATGCCTGGCAGGTGAATAGGGTAGTTCTTCATCTGCCGTTTGGGGTCCATCCTTATGTTCAGATCTCCTTGGCAGTAGCCTCAGAAGGAAATAGTGGAAGGATACTGGCACTGAAAACTCTTTCCAGCCCTCGTCAGTCTACAGCTGTGGGTGTGTAGGCTGACCCCTTCAGCCAGCTGACTTGGTCAAGGGTTCACCATTCTCACATTTTAGTCGCTCCTAGAAGCTGAATCTACCCTCCAAGTACAAACGTTCCCAGGTCAGCGAAGTATGTTTCAGTGTGGCCTTAGATGGAAAATTTTCCATCATCCTGTTCTGTCTCAGTAAAGAGAGAAAAATGGGGTGGTGGCCAGAGCCCTGACTTGGAAGCCAGAAGCGCCCGGGTTTGTATTCTAATCCCACCACCTCCTGGTTCCCTTTTTATATTTCCTGGGTTTCAGCTTTCTCATCTGGAAACTGGGATCCTAATAACTACCTTGGAGCATCAGTGTAAAGATGATATGAGATCACTCAGTGAAGACACTGCAGACAACACCTGTCACAGAGTCAGTGCCCAGAGATGTGTCCTGAGGATCCAGAAAGAAGGGACACATCTCAGGATATAAAACCATGTGCCCTCTGACTGTCCCATTGGTCCACGATTTCAGTGATTTTTTTTTTTCATACCAAACAGACACATCCACTCAATCAGTGCTAAGGAATTCATTCTCCTGTTTTGGACTCATCAGACTGATGCACACAGCAATGAATGGGAAATAACCAGAAGGACCAAAGCAAAGACCTACAGCGTTTTTTGTTGGATGTTTGAACTAATCAGAAGAAAAGAAACTGTTTCCTTTGGTGGTGGGGTGGGGGGAGGTTGTGAAATATTGGGACAAGACTGAAGACAGCCATCACTGCTGGCCAGAGCCAGTGCAGACTCTGAGAACACATACGTTCTCCACTGGCAGCTCTTCCTGCTACTACCCAGGTGACTTCAGACAAGTTCTGTGACATCTCTAAGGCTCAGTTTCTTCATCTATGAAATGGAAGTTACAATGATCCCTAGTTCCCAGAGGCGAGGGTTCAGGATGGGGAACACATGTATACCTGTGGCGGATTCATTTTGATATTTGGCAAAACTAATACAATTATGTAAAGTTTAAAAATAAAAAAATAAAAAAAAAAAAAAAAGACAACATGAGGTCATACAGATCACCTGCATGGCTTTGGTCTGAAGCAGTGTTCAGTAAGTGGCTTCTAAGTGAATGTATCAGAATGCTTTCTATTGAAATGTTCTCTCTCAGGTAGGAATGCCAGCCCTAAAATGGCAAGATCGGTCCGGAGGGTGAACATCTGTTCTGTTTACTGCTCGTATTCTGTTTAAGTCCTCAGTCGGGGTCAGTTCCTAGAGAAGGAGTTGGTTTTGCTTATGAACTGTGCTCCCATGAGCAAGATGGTTTCATTGGAAAAGCATAAGATAAACATTAAGGATTAATGAACATGGTATATATGTGTATATATATATGTATAATTTATTTCTTATTAATAATTTTTAAAACCTAGAAGATAGGTCTTTTAATTTTTTCCTGTTTTATAAATGAAGAACCAAAGACCCAAGGAAGTGAAGTCACTTGCCTAAGTAAATTCAAATAGTGAATGAAGTAGATTTTGAACTCAGGTATCAGCCCCAAGGCTGTGTGTGCTACTCACTCCCTCCACTTCCCCTGGAATGGATGCTACCAGATTAGCTGTTTGGAATACAAGTTTCTCTCTATCCCAAACCAAAAAGATTATGTATCATACTGGTTAGTCAGTTCCCCATGAAAGCCCTCCAATATCCATTAAAGAAGCCTATTATCTAGGGCCCCAGTGAATCCCGTTGAGTAAATTGCCTTCTGAAAGGAAAGGGAAAATGAAACATCTGTGGCCTCAAACTTTATACGAGCAATAATTCAAGGGCCTCTTTCAGAACCCAGAGAGGACAACTCCCCATGGAGGCAGGGGCAGTACAGAAGCATGAACCTGGCCAAAGCCAGAAATTCATTAATATCAGCAGAACCCTTGAAAGAGAGAAAGCACAATTTAAATTGGAACACTCCAAAGCAATAACTCATTTTCCAATTTAATTTGCTATTGGCACAATCATTAGAAAGAAGAAATGGGGGCCTGGGGCCCAGTTTACGTAGGAGATAAATCTCTGACCTCCTGAAGCATTTTTTCATTTTGAAAGTGCAGACCCTTGTTCAACTTGGATCAGAGGATATCTTTGAGAGTAAACTTCTTACAGGTTGGAGAAACTGAGGGCTTACTTCACAAGGTTGTGTCTTTATCAGTTGATTAACAAAGGCAAATGTAGAATATAGATCTTAACCAGTATGCACGTGTGCATGCTCAGTCACTTCAGTTGTGTCCAACTCTTTGTGACCCTGTGGACTGTAGCCCGCCAGGCTCCTCTGTCCAAGGGATTCTCCAGGCAAGAATAGTGGAGTAGGTTGCCATGCCCGCCTCCAGGGAATCTTCCCAATCCAGAGATCGAACCCATGTCTCTTTTGTCTTCTGCATCTTCTTTACCACTAGCACCACCTCGGAAGCCCCTTAACCAGTGTACCTAGATTGAAACAACCTAACAAAGGGAGGAGTCGATGTTTCCTGGTCACCTACTCTGTGCAAGCCAGGTAACTGAGGGAAGAGGGCCAGGTGTGGGGAGTGGAGGGAAGAGGAGGGAACGTGCCACATCCACATGGGGCAGCTGCCCAGTCCCTGACAATTGTCAAGGATGGGAATGAGGCCCTCATATGATTGGTGTTCTGCGTTTTCCAGGAAATACGAAGATTTTGTCCATAAGCAAAATGTCCCGATCTTCAAACTAGGGGCAGCTGATACACTATGCTTTCTTTCATTATTTATTCTAAACCTTTCAATGACTCTGTAAAGTCAGTCTTTTAAAACCTATTTTACAGGAAATATGGTTCCAAAAAGTGGTTGGTCCAGGGTCAAACAGCCAGCAATGGTTGAAACCAGCACATGCTCCCAATTTGTTCTGAAAGGGAGGTGCCCAGGTCTAAGGGGATGAGCTGGGGAGTGTGACTGGTCTGGGGCTGAGTGGAAAGTCAGTGCAAAGTGGAAAGTCAGTGCACCAAGAATATCTGTGACACTGTGTCAGGCCAGGTGGGGATTAGAGGGGTCTGGAGTGCATTCTAGAAAACAGCTGAAAGTACTATCTACCATGGCGGAAGGATTGGGGGTCATGGAGAAGGAGGACCTGATGTTTACTGAGCAGCTACTAGACGCCAGACCCCAGGCTCTACATGCATCGCTTTACTGAATCTCCACACAAGGCTGTATACTGTCACCTTGCTTATTTCACTTCTATGCAGAGTCCATCATAAGAAATGCTGGACTGGATGAAGCACAAGCTGGAATCAAGATTGCCAGGAGAAATATCAATAACCTCAGATATGCAGATGACACCACCCTTATGGCAGAAAGCGAAGAAGAACTAAGGAGCCTCTTGATAAAAGTGAAAGGGGAGAGTGAAAAAGTTGGCTTAAAACTCAACTTTCAAAAAATGAAGATCAAGGCATCTGGTCCCATCACTTCATGGAAAATAGATGGGGAAACAATGGCAGACTTTATCTTTTTGGGTTCCAAAATCACTGCAGATGGTGACTGTAGCCATGAAATTAAAAGACGCTTGCTCCCTGGAAGAAAAGTTATGACCAACCTAGACAGCATATTAAAAAGCTGAGACATTACTTTGCCAATAAAGGTCTGTCTAGTCAAAGCTATGGTTTTTCCAGTAGTCATGTATGGATGTGAGAAGTGGACCACAAAGAAAGCTGAGCACCAAAGAATTGATGCTTTTGAACTATTGGAGAAGACTCTTGAGAGTCCCTTGGACTGCAAAGAGATCCAACCAGTCCATCCTAAAGGAAATCAGTCCTGAATATTCATTGGAAGGACTGATGCTGAAGCTGAAACTCCAATACTCTGGCCACCTGATGTGAAAAACTGACTCATTTGAAAAGACCCTGATGCTGGGAAAGACTGAAGGCAGGAGTAGAAGGGGATGACAGAGGATGAGGTGGTTGGATGGCATCACTGACTTGACGGACATGAGTTTGAGTACACTCTGGGAGTTGGTGATGGACAGGGAAGCCTGGAGTGTTGCAGTCCATGGGGTTACAAAGAGTCAAACACTACTAAGTGACTGAACTGAACTGAACACAACTCTTTGAAGGTGTTATTATTGCTGTCTTCCTGAGGGCACTTCCCAGGGCCACACAGCCAGCCCAAGGTGAACCTCTTCATTCTAACATTTACTCAAAACACCTGGGCTTTAGGCAAGGCGAGGCCTGGAGCTTCCACTGCCACGTGGTCAACCACCAGCATTTTGTGAATAACAGTCCAGGACAGAAGGCCTCACAAATCTTACCAGGGTTATTTTGCACGTAGTGAAACTCAGTAAATTAAGATGTCACACAAGCTTTGCTATTTCCACGGGGAGGGACTGTAGCTACAAATCTGTCCCAACGTGCAGGCAAATGGGCTCTGAGCAGATAGGTCATGACGTTTGTTTACTGCTGCTGTGATTATGATTTTTATTTATTGTTAAGAAAATGAAAGGCACCCAAGGGTCCAGGGTCCAAGGGGGTGACAGTCCGCTTGTGGCTCTGCAGAGACTGGGATACAGACATCTAACAGGGAAGCAATTTCAGGTGGTGTGAGAGCGAGCCAGTCCCTAGCACCACACTGACCTGGATCCAATCTCTGCTCCACCACTTACTGGCTGTGTGACCTCAGGCAGGTGATGCCACCTCTCTGAGCCTCAGTCTCCTTATCTGCAAAAATGGGATTCATCATAATGCTCACTACCGGGCACATTGGTAGGGCTCCCAAGGACACTGGGTATAAAGCTCCCAGCAAAGCTGGATATCATCACTGGATATCATCACTGGATATCATTCATTACTGAAGTACATTCCATATGCAGTTGCCCATAAAGCCACCTGCTTGACATCCTGTCACTAAAATAGCAGGATGCCTGGACCTCTTAATTTCATCAAAATCATCTGTTGAGTCACAGCTTCAATTAACCTTCCCATGGTTTCACTGGGAAACCATGTTTCAGGCCCTTGCCTTTCGTCCCTTCTCCCTGGCTCCACATGATGGACGTTCACGTCTCTTATAAACCATTCTGACTCTACACAGATGAGTAAATCACCCGTAGAGCCACACGCTCAACCAGACTGCAACAATGCAAAGCTGTCCACAGAGCATTACGGAGGCAAAGGCTTGGAAACTAAGGAAATCGCCTTCCCTCAACGAGTTCCCTACAGTCGCTGCAATCTGGGTCCCCGGATGGTGAGCGTATTCAACTGTGACCTCAGGCCACGTCTTCCCAGCACCCCTGGAGGGGTAAGCTGGGCTTGGTGACCCAGAGCAAAGGGTCAGTGTGCTTCACATATGTGAAGCTGCTCTTTGCAGGGTTGCTGGAAAGCATGGGGCTGGGAGGTGAGGTTCAGGTCGGGGCTGCTTCCTGGGTACAGAAATAAAGCAAGACAGGATATACCGAGAGGGCAGGATGCTCTGAGCTACAGGCTCCGTGGTGGGAAACTGCCAGCCGGCTGAGAAAGCTTGTGTGGGACTTGAATTTTGACTGAGCTGTTTGCTCCTTGGGGGCTCCAGCCCTTGAGGATTCATCTTGGTAGCCCCTGCATTTGACTGCAGTGGGTGCAAGATAAATCAGTGCTTAGTAAATAAACGCCCTTAACTAGTTTCATTCATCTTATTTTCATTACACTCCTTTTTCCAGAAATAATTTAAGGCAGCTTACAGGCTACATGATTAGTAATTACTAACATTTGCTAAGTGCTCCCAATATGCTAGGTTCTGCCCTAAACATTTTATATGATTTCCTCATTATGTCTTTACAGCAATCTTTCATGATAGGTATTATTATTATTGTCCCCATTTTACAGATAAGGAAATTTTACGGATAAGGAAAACAGGAACACAGTAAATGGAACATCAGGAACAGACCCTGATGCTGAGAAAGATTGAGGGCAAGAGGAGAAGAGGGCGGCAGAGGATGAGACGGCTGGATACCATTACTGACTCAATGGACCTGAGTTTAAGCCAGCTCTGGGAGATGGTGAAGGACAGGGAAGCCTGGTGTGCTGCAATCCATGGGGTCACAAAGAGTCAGACGTGACTTAGTGACTGAACAACAACAACAAAATGGAAAAAGATGAGTGTTCATCAGAAGCAGGTGTCGCAATAGTGCCTGTACTTGCTGCAGGGGGCAATACATTGGTGAAGGGTATTTCAGAAGCCTAGCCAAAGACAGGAACTGGATTCACTGTAACATTCAGGAGTCCAGAAGATAGAAACAAACTGATTGCTCAGAATATGCACAAATTGCTCCTATCTAATATGTGGTGTTGGAGAAGACTCTTGAGAGTCCCTTGGACTGCAAGGAGATCCAACCAGTCCATCCTAAAGGAGATCAGTTCTGGGTGTTCTTTGGAAGGACTGATGAAGCTGAAACTCCAATACTTTGGCCACCTGATGCGAAGAGCTGACTCATTTGAAAAGACCCTGATGCTGGGAAAGATTGAGGGTGGGAGGAAAAGGGGACGACAGAGGATGAGATGGTTGGATGGCATCACCGACTTGATGCACATGGGTTTGGGTGGACTCTAGGAGTTGGTGATGGACAGGGAGGCCTGGCATGCTGCAGTCCATGGGATCACAAAGAGTCGGACACGACTGAGCGACTGAACTGAACTGAACTGAATATGTATGGCCATGGGTAAGTCACAAGTCACTTCTTTTTCATCCTCTGGCTTCTTGGTTTTTTTTTTTTTTTTTTCCTGTTCAAAGAGAGTGATTACAATAATGTCCCCATCACAGAGCAGTTACAAAGGTCAAAGGAGATGATAAATGCAGCAAGCCCAGTGCCTGGAACCCAAAATCTGTTCCATCAATTACTCAGCCTGTCATATTTCTGGCCTTCTCTCTCCTTCCACTTATTGAAGGAGGCCTCTTTGAGCGTGGGTGTTTAACTGTAAAATCATTGGCAAGACTGCCCAGCCAGTTCATTATTGCCTAAAGAGAAGAAAGGAGCTGTGCAAGGCTTTTCAAGCATCCCTGCTCCTAAATTTCACGAGCAGTAGGCAGGTAAATGGTTCAGTGAGTTCCAGTCTGGGCCCTGCTTAAATCCACGTTAAAATGGAAGGTGCCTCTTACTCCCCATTATAGCGCTGTGCCCTGGGATGCTCAGGAAAGTCAAGCTTTCCATAGTCTCCTGCAGCCAAGAAATGCAATTGCTTTTCCTGGCCTCGTTTTCATATTTTAAAGAACTGTGTCCCCAGGGCTCCTCAGAGAACTGAAATGGGGAAAATCTCATCCATATTTTACTATGTAACCCAAAGACTAATCATGTACCTGACAACAGATCCTGGTGGTACACCTGGTCCAGAGCAGGGCCAGGACCAGACACATGGGATGCAGGATGACATGCGTGTGGCCTCTGTGCTCACGGGAGACTTCAGAAGGCAAGGCAAGAAGCACTGTGACGGACAAAGCACTGTGACGGAGAAAGCACTGTGACGGAGAAAGCACTGGAAAAGGGGTTCCTAAGCCAGCCTGGGAGGAGATGGAGAAAGGGTAATTCAGGCAGAGAGGACAGTCTGTGCAAAGATATGGAGGTGTGGGTGGTACATGAAAGATGAAGCTTAGAAGGTAAACAGAGGCAAGCTCAAGAAGGAGCATGGCTGTCAGACTAAAGGGTTTATTGTGAGCATTGGCAAGCTAACAGCTATTTGATATCTGGTATTCACTGATATGGCTTCATTGTTTTAAAATGAAATTGGATATGGGTGGAGATTTAATTGGAGGAGATGAAACTGGGAGGTAGGAGAACCAGGCAAAGGCTCTAAAAATAGTCCAGACCTAAACAAGTATTCCATGAGTGTCTTCTTCACAGCCCAGTACTGAGTTACTTTGGGAAAAACCAAAAATAAAGAGGGAGAGATAAACTGACTGGGTGCCAAATGTATTTCCATGCTTTACAGATCTTGTCACATTTAAGTATCACAGAACAAGATTAGTACCTCTGTCTTACAGATTAAAAAGCCCAAAGTTCAGGAAGGTAAACAGAAGTGGTTCATAGGGGGAAAGCCTGTGATAAGGTAGGTCTAACAGGCTCCACCCACTGCTGACCAGTGTGGCTCTACCCTGGAGACCAGTATCAGAAATGGGGCAGGCTCAAACACAGAAAATGTGTGTTAGTCGGTCAGTCGTGTCTGACTCTCTGCAACCCCATGAACTGTAGCCTGCCAGGCTCCTCTGTCCATGGGATTTCCCAGGCAAGAATACTGGAGTGGGTTGCCATTTCCTTCTCCAGGAATAGAACCTAGGTCTCCTGCATTGTAGGCAGATTCTTTACTGTCTGAGGTATCAGCCTGCTGCTGCTGCTAAGTCGCTTCAGTCGTGTCTGACTCTGTGAGACCCCATAGATGGCAGCCCACCAGGCTCCTCTGTCCATGGGATTCTCTAGGCAAGAGTACTGGAGTGGGTTGCCATTGCCTTCTCCAAGCTACCAGGGAATTCCCTCAAATACAGAAAGGAAAGACAATTTGTTGCATCTCTGTGTGCAGCTTGGAATGAGAAGTTGTAGTCTCGATCCAAAGATGACTAATGTGTGCCTAAAAGGTGATCTATAAACACAGAGCCCCGAGCTCTATTAATATTCAATGATAAATGATGTTGCTTTCAAATCAAATTCATACAAATGGAGGTTTCAGCTGTGTGCCAGCATCGCAGGAACATTAGGTTGGGGGCCATGCCTAGTACATCCATGAATCACCTATACACCTTCTTCAAGGCTGGAGACATGGTGGCTACTGTCTAAATACATATTGACTGAATGGGGCCACTACAAGAAAAATTACTAAAGGGAGCTACAGTTAGGAGAATGTCAATGAGTGCACTTCGTACGTCACCTTTTAAAGCTTCAGAGAGATATCTGGGTACAAATGGAATTTGTTTATTATTAATAACTCTCCACTTGTTTACTGAAAATGACCCACGCCCTCCCAATAACACTAAGCCAAATGACTTTATGGGTTAACTTTGTTTTATAAAGGGCTCAACGAATCATTATTTCTCGGCCTTTCCAATATTCTAGAGTGTGGAGAAAGGAAAAGGCATGTACATTCTCTTTACAAAAACAGTATAACTCTAATAACCTTACCTGACAAAAATGGCACATACACGAAAAGAAGCTCAACAAAACTTTTCATTATGATTAAAGTGACAGTGTTAAATAAGATATTAGCAAACAGAATGCAGTGATACACAACGACCAAATAGGAAATGTAAGAGTGAATTAATATTTAAAAGTCTATCAGTATAATTTACCAGGTTGAAGAAAATGAACCATATGATCATCTCCATAAATGCAGAAAGAGCTTTTGAGGGGGAAAAAAATCATCAAAATTTACATGGTGAGATGCTAGAAACAGTAGATCTAAAGTACTGACCCGTGCAAAAATGACATTAGGAGCCTAATAATTTCAAGGAGGAAATAACATAAGAAAACTAAATATACCAAAAGGGAAGCAATATTAGTATTATGGACAGAAGATACAATTATATATGTAGAAAAGACAAAGAATTGAATTTTTAGATAAACTATTAGAAATAATAAGAGAAATTGGTAACTGTGTGGTGGCAAATAAAAGTACAAAATTCAAAGTATCTTTATTAAGTATAAGTAATAACTTAATAAAAATTAAGTTAGCAAATATAATGGCAGAAAAGGGCCTTTTAGGATACCAACAAAAATTAGGTAAAATACTTTGGAATAAATTTAATAAGAACTGTAAAGATGATTTTAAAGTTTAACTGAGAACCTCAAAAGGAGATTTTAACAAATGCAAAATTAAATCTTATTTGATATCTCTTATGCATAGAGTCTAAAAAATTGTACAAAACAGAATTAGAATTATAGATGTAGAAAATAATCATGGTTACCAGGGGTGAAAGTGAGGGGAGAGATAAACTGGGAATTTGGGATTGACATATATGTACTACTATATGTAGATAACTAATAAGGACCTACTATATAGCATGGGGGTACTTTTGCCTAGAAAATCCCATGGACGGAGGAGCCCAGTAGGCTGCAGTCCATGGGGTTGCTAGAGTCAGACACGACTGAGCGACTTCACCTTCACTTTTCACTTTCATGCACTGGAGAAGGAAATGGCAACCCACTCCAGTGTTCTTGCCTGGAGAATCCCAGGGAAGGGGGAGCCTGATGGGCTGCCATCTATGGGGTCGCACAGAGTCGGACACAGCTGAAGCGACTTAGCAGCAGCAGCAGCATATAGCATGGGGAGCTCTACTCCATACTCTGTAATGACCTATATGGAAGCAGAATCTTAAAAGAGTGGGTATATGTTTATGTATAACTCATCTACTTTGTTGTACCACAGAAAGCAACACAACATTGTAAATCAACTATAGTCCAATACAAATTTTTTAAAAATAAATAGACTAAATAAAGATGTAGTCCTCTTCAAGTTAATCTTTGAATTCATGCAACCCAAATTTGAAAGTTAACAAGAGTTTTTGGACCTAAAGATACATTAATATGTATCTGGAAAAGTAAGTGTGCAAGAATAGATTGAGAGTTCTTGAAAAGTAGAAGAATACAGATTTTTAATACACAGATTTTTAAGAAATATTATAAACTATTAATTGAAACAGTTTGGCATTGTCTCGGTTATTGATAGCAAATAATTGTCAGATACATGGAAGAAAAGTGCAGAGAAGTAAACTCAAATGCATAGGAAATATCTAAAAAATGTGGCATGTCAAGTCAGAGGAAGGACGAAGGAGTAATCATAGATCAACCGTCAAACTGCCGTTCAAAAAGAAGTAAAACTGGACTCCCAGTCTACTGTTTACAAATTCCAGATGAATCCAAACATTAACACAAAATCACAAAAGTGGCAGAAGAAAACATGAGTTTACGGTGAGAGAAGGCTTTCATTTTTATAGTGTCAAATGTACCCATAATCGAGAGTCTGTGATTAATTTGAATTAAAGCAAAAGTAAGAAATACTGCAGGCTGAAGAAAGAAGTTGTACCATAAACAAAACAAAAAGGCAAAGGACAACTGAGAAAATACTAAATAAGTGAGAATGACTAAGTTCTCAGCTTCTGGAAGAGGCCATGCAAATCACTAGGAAGGAAGAGCAAGTGGTCTGACCAAGCAGGGTGTGTTCCAGGAAGGATGCGTTAAACAGTCAATTGGTATGCGGGAAGAGGCATGCCCTCACCAGCAATGAAAGACATACAGACCGAAGCAAAGGTGAAGAGCCTTTTTCTACCCATCAGACTGATGAAACTTTCTTTAAAATTTAATTTAATTTTTTAATTTTCAAAGTACAGTCGATTTACAATGTTGTGCCAATCTCTGTTGTACAGCAGTGACTCCATTATACACATATAGACATTCTTTTCATATTCTTTTCCATTACTGTTTATCCCAAGGAAATATATCCAATCTTCCAGTGAAACTGTTAAACTTAATTAAAACAGATGCTGGCAATATGGGGGAAAACACATTTGTAGGCACAAAGGAGGATGTATAGATTCTTGGGAACTTTTTGGAAGGTAATTTGGCAAAATTTATTAAAATTGAAGACTCTCATTAACTCTGGAAACTTGGACAATACAGATTCTCATACCTTACAAATATACTTGTAGAAATATATGAAGGGGGTGTGTGTGTGTGTGTGTAAAAACACATATACTAGGAAACGTACTGAAGCAGAGCTCTACGCAGCAAAAGACTGAAAGCTGAAACAATAGGGGACTGATGGAGAAAGACTGCAAAAATCCTCAGTCTACAGTCATTAACAAGAATAAAAAAGGAGCCCAATGTGCTGATGTGGAAAGATATCTGAGATACATTATTAAGAGAGAAAAAAAAAGCAAGGTACAGAAGAATGTACATAAAATGGTCTAATTTGAGAAAAAGAATATCAAATGTGCATATGCATATATATGTATATGCTGATGTGTAAAAAATGCCTCTGGATAGAAACATAAGGCGATGTTCCTGGGCTAGTCAACAGAGCTTTCTGCAACATGATGATGCCCTGTAAATCTGTCCAGAATGGTAGCTGCTAGGCTCACGTGATTATCGAGCACTTGAAATGTGGCTTGCGTGACTCAGAAATTCAATTTTGAATTCTAGTTTATTTTGATTAATTTAAATATATATAGCCACACGTGGCTAGAAGCTTCCAATCTGGATAGCACAGACATTGACAATGGATAGTTTGGATGAAAAGGATTGTGGAGAGAAGGGGAGACATTTTTTCAGTTTTTGTCTTTCTATAATGTTGGAATTTTGTGCATGTACTATATGTATTACTTTTTTATAGTTTAAAGCAGATTTTAGTTATCGTCACCTTCTTATCTGTGTAAAGTTTTCTCTACCCAGCAATCTAAGTGCTCTTCAATGGGCATTTCCTACACAAAATCTCCAAAACTTTTGCTTTATTTATTTCTCTCAGTTTTATTGAGATATAATTGACATATAGCGTTGAATACATTTCAGGTGTACAGCATAATCATTTGACTTACATACCTTATGAAATGACTGCTACAATAAATTTAGTGAACACCCATCATCCCATATGAATACAAAATAAAAGTTTCTCCTTGCGATGAATACTCTTAGGATTTACTCTCTTACCAACTTTCATATGTAACATACCGCAACATTAATTATATTTATCATGTTGTACATTACACCCCTAGTATTTATCTTTTTATAAATGGAAGGTTGTACTGTTGAGTACCTTCATCCAATTCTTACGCATATTTTAAAAGTTACTGACCCCTAAGGTCCCAGGGTCGATAGTCAGAGGAGAGGATTCAGAAGTGAACCAAGGGTGGTGCCTGTCCTCAAGAGCCCAGGCTTTCATAGGGCCGGAGAAAACACATGCAAGAAAACCACTGCAAGGAGGAGGTTGAGCTGACAAACTCCCCAGTGAGTGAGGTCCCGGGGAAGAAAGGGGCAGGACCACAGCTGACAGTGGGGGCGCGAGGAGGGGCTGTGAGAACAGCCTTCACCCGGAAGGGGATGCGTGAGCCAGCCTGCGCGATGAAAAGGTGCATGCTAGGCCACAGCAGAGAAAAAAGCATTCAGGGCAGAAGAAACAGCTGTTTGGAGGAGTGGACGCAGGATAGGACAGACTGCGTCCAGCATTCCATGAGTAATTTAGGTTGGTGTGAGGGGTGTGCAGTGAGAAAGGAGAGGAGGCTGAAGAGATGAGAAAGAGGTTCTGAGGACCAGGGACAGTAGACTTAGGAGTTTAGATTTCACCCTGAGGGCCAGGGGAAGCCCCAGAAGAGCTTTAAGCAGCAGGGAAAGGTAGTCACAAAATGACTCTCAGAAGAGACAAACACTGGCTAGAGCTTGGAATGTCAAAATCAAAGACAAGCTGGAAAATGAGGGATGCAGTTGAAATATATACATGACTTATTTTTGTCCTACCTATAAAGATAATAAAGGTATTTATGGATTTAAAATTGCATCGTGTACATTTTACTTTGCCCGTGAACAATCACCTTTGATCCATTAAGAGTTATGCAGTACCAAGGGAAAAGAAAATTCAAAAGAATTCATTTTGCCCACTTTCTGTGACTATCTCGTATTTTATCAAGTCCCTTAGGACCTTGAGAGGTCTTGTTTTTACCTTTACTAATTTTTCTAGGGTTTCAAATCTCCAGGAGACAGCTAGGATAAGAAACTGAATATTCAACAAATCTAATATGTCATGGTAGGGTGACAGGGGCGTAATTCCCATTTTCAGACCAATAAATATAGTGATAAATCCTGGGCCAAGTTTTCCTCAGCCTCAGCACTATTGATATTTTAGGTAGGGTAATGCTTCATTGTGGGGAGCTGTCCTGTTCGTCATAGGATATTTAACAGCATCTCTGGCCTTACTTAACCCACTGGATTGGAGACCAGTAGCACAGATACATTCAAACACACATACAGACTGGTGACGACCAAAAATGTCTCCTGGGGAACAAAGTCACCCCTGATGGAAAGCGCTGTCTTAGAACATCTCAGACAGAAGCGCCCTTGGGGACCCTCCCACTCAACTCCCTCATTCCACAGATGAGCAAACTGAAGCTCAGAGACTAAGACTAGAAACCAGGTTTCCTTACTCAGGTTAGAATATTTTTTAGAGATCAGATATCTTTTTTCTTAGCCTCAGAGAAATGCAATTGTTTTTAAAGTGTTGGAGGAATTCTAAATATCAGTTTCACATGGATGGGCCTAAAGATTATCATACTAAGTGAAGTCAGACACAGAAAGACAAACATATGATATCACTTATATATGGAATCTTAAAAACACACACACACACACACAACAGAAATAACTTATTTACAAAGCAGACTCACAGACTCAGAGGAGGAACTTAATGGTTACCAGTAGGGAAGGAGTGGGGCTAGGGTTAGACTAGAGGTGAGGGATTGACACGTACACACTGCTGTATTTAAAATAAGGTAACTGACAAGGATCTACAATAATAGGTCCTTGCTGGTTGTCCGTTTCTTTCTTTTTTTTTTTTTTCTTTTATAACTGAGATTTTATTGGTTGTTTTGAGGATCACTACACAGACATTTCAATTTGTACACAATTCTTCACATATGTACCAGAAATCTAAAATATCATGTAGTTGTGATTCATAACAGTTATTCCAGTGACTTCCAGCTTAAAATTTGGAGCAAACTTTCCTTAACAGGATATCAAGTACCAATATCTTCAAATATTGATATGTTGTTACATCATAAGTCCCACTGATTCACAATTTAATATCATATACAC
>NW_011494901.1:696683-714514 GCF_000754665.1 Bison bison bison | reverse complement strand
TATAGTGCACAAAATTCTGACCAGGAGAGCCAAGATCAAAAAGTGGTTTGCTGTAGGAAATAATTCTACCAAAACGATATGGGAAGAGAAGTAATTTCAAGTGTTCAAGACATTAAATGCACAACTGACTCCAAACTGCCATTTAGTATGCTTTTGTGTTACAGGATATAAAAGCTACCCCCCATCTACGGAATGTTAAGCTGACACCCAAGACAATCAAAGCCTCCCGTATCCAATATCCCACTATTTTCTGGTTGTACCAAAAATAAACAACCAGCAAATGATTTCACCTCTTAAAAAAAAGCATTTACACTTAAAAAATGGGATGAGGTGGGATTCCCTCCTTTTTAAAAATGTTTCTAGAGCTACTAAAAAACTTGCATTTACAAAATAGTTGATAAAAATATTCCTCTGGATTGTACAAGAAGGGAAACAGGGACCACTGACAGGACTCGGTATGTGGTTATTAATCAGACTTGGCTTCTTTCTCTTCTGCTTCATCAGAGGCTGGGCTCTCCTCGTTTTTATTCTCTCCATTTTCTGCAGGTAAGTCTTCTTTAGTCTCCTGGTTGGCCACTTCGGCCTGTTTTCCCTTTGCTCCTCTTTTCCCTTTTGTTTGCACTTTTTTGTCTGAAGATTTATCCTTTCCCGCCGCCTTTTTTGGCTTCGTTTCCACTTTTGCAGGAGCCGGTTTAGCTAACAACCTCGCCGACCTCCTCTTGGGCTCCTCCTTCGCCGCCCCCTCGGCGGAGCTGACCTTCCTCTTGGGCATCGTGGCGACGGGGCGGGCGAGAGCCGGGTGCCTGAGGGCCGCGGCGCGCGGAGAGCCTTCGCGAAGCTGAGTAGCCTGACCGCTGCCGCTCCTCCCGCCGCCCGAGCTCTGTCCATTTCGAATACAGCAGTGTGTACATGACCTTCCCAAACTCCCTAACTACCCCTTCCCCCCAGCAACCGTAAGCTCATTCTCTAAGTCTGGGAGTTTCTTTCTGTTTTTGTAAGTAAGTTCATTTCTGTCATTTCTTTTCAGATAAAAGAATTTGAAAAGGAATAGATACATCACTTTGCTGTACACCTGAAACTAAAACAATACTGTTAATCAACTATGCTCCAAAGTAAAAGAAAAAAATAAAGCAAATTTAGTTTCATCTAGCTGAATCTTCATTTGTTTTTCCTCTCTCCTCCCTTTTCAACTCTCTCTCCTTGATATAAATTATTCAGCGTAGAATTTCTATTTACTTGTTTTCCTAGATACAAATGCTAACAAAATTAATAATAATAAAAAAGATTATGAAAACATCCATACTTCTCTAATTCAATATTTTTCTTTTTTCATTTGTTAGCAGTGAAGAGGTGAAGGGGAAGATGTCCAATATATATATTCGAGTGTCTGTGTGCCAGGCACTTTGCCTGGCACACCCTAAACACGGTTATTACAACAACCCTCAGAAGTAGGCATTGGCAAGCTTACTCATATTCCTAAAGAGGAAACTAAGGCTCAGGCAAGTAAGGTGACATGCTCACACAGCTAGTGAGTTCTCAAACTGGCATTTGAACTCAAGTCTGTCAGACTGTATAGTGAAACTGAGCTCAGGTTGTAGAGACTTAGAATGGGTTCACGATTACTGCCCAAGAGAGAGCTGAATCCCTTCAGAGAAACAAACTCCCCCGCAATTGTTCGGATCACAGAGCTGAGGAGCTTGCCAGCATCTCCAGGAGGAAGCCAGGCCTCTGAGGCAGTTGCTATGACGACTAGTTTTCTTATAATTATAGAACACGGTGGTGACACGACAAAGCTGCACAGACAATCACTTTGTTAGGACCTGTCTTCCTCTGACAGTTCCAGGAGCTTAAATATCATAATTTTTTTAAGTCCCATTTAAAATAATCATGCATTGCAGCAGCAGAGGCCCAGGGAGTGAGAAAGTCGAGGAGATTAACCCTCCTACTGTGTGAGAGGACCAGGAGGCAAGCCACACGGCAAGCCATGAGGAAAACAGCATTTCTCCCTTGGGAAGTGTTTGCTTCTCTTTTTCCTTTTGGATCAATGCTTTTAGGATTTGGCCAAACAGCGTATTTAAAGAGAAGAAAAAAAGAGAGCCAAAGAAAAATTGGCCTAATGCTTGGCAAATAACAGGGGTAGGCAGCAAAATTTTAGCATTCTAGTAAGCCGCTTTTCAGTTTAGTTTAATTTAGCCAATTCCCCATATGTGTAGGGTTTCCTGATCTGGAAGCTGATACAGACAAAAGGGCACACACACAAACATATATGCACATCACAGACAAACATACCCCTCTGAGCCAGAAAGCCTGACTGTACCTTATTAGCTGTGTGACGTTGAGCGTCTTAACTAACCTATCTGATCCTCAGTTTCCTTACCTGTACGTCAGAAACAATGCCTACTTCATGAGTTAAAGATAAAATGGAAAATGACTAGCAAACTACACAGCACATAATAAGAGCTCAATGAAATCAATTAAGTAAAAATAATAAATTTTTAAATCTTGTTTCACTTTCCATGAACATCTATCTTCCTTTTATTATCCCAGCAGGGGACGTGAGAAAACTTTATGAAGCCCTTCACTACTTTCAGCAATCCAACCAGGTATCACGGGAACTCTAGGTGAAGTCAATGTGCCATCTCAGGGGAGTGATGGGTGCAGGTAAGGCTGGGAGTCTGGGACTCCAGATGAGAAAGTGACTTGGGGAATCAAGGGTAAGTTTCAGAAGGAGGTGAGACCTGGTCTGAGTCACAAGGCAGAAAATGTAGGCAGTCGAGCCAGAGGAAACCGCATGGGCAAAGACCAGGAGAGGTGAAAGGAGAGGTGGTTTTGTAGAACTGAGAGAGGCCTGAAGCACTGAGAACAGGGAATGGCAGAGGGACGAGCAGCAGGGGCCACCTCTGGGGAGCCTGCAGTGCCAGCTAAAAGCTCACACTGTTGACCACAGGACGTGGGGGCCGCCGGGGATTTCTCAAGCAAGATCTGACGGTTGTCCTAACCACACAAAGGTGGAAAGGCAAAGGTGGGATGGAACTGGAAGGCCAAAAGCTGGCCTGGTGGAAAGGGTGGGAGAGGAGAAAGAGCTGAGCCACGGTGTTGAGACAGAGGGCCTAGTGAGATGCAGCCGGCTGTGGCTCCCCACTGAGGCCCGCCCTAGGTGGGAGCATTCCATCCACTGCGTGACCAACTTCCCAGAAATGAAACAGGAGGAGATTCACATTTCTAAAGCTTCTGTGGGGCTTATGTTGTCTCATTTTGTCCTCAGGCCAGGCCTATGGTGCAGACAGCATTGTCTTATTTTACAGCTTGGGAAATGCAGGTTCAGAGACATGAAATGACTCGCTGTTGTTCGTATAAACCCACAGTGCCAAACCTCCAACCCACGGAATTCCCCTTTTCTGTACTGCTCTTCACACAAGCGTGCTGGTTAACTGCCCTGGGCTCAGAAAGGAGGGTGATGCATGATTTAGTGTTTGCTCATTTCCATGGTATAAATATTCCACCAAAGCTTGGTTACATACTTCTAACAGTTTAACAACTGGTGTGCAGACTTTAAATCGGCCAACTCCCTCAGGAGTCCCACAGGAAATAAGAATATTCACTAAATTCTAGGAGTCTTCTATACCAAACTTACTAACAAGTAATTTGCTTTATTACAGCATTTATGTGCCAGTGTTTGAATCAATGAGAATGACAACCTGGCAATAACAGCAGCCCAGGCATGAGGCTCTGGAGTGGAGCTGTCACCGAGTCATCCAGGGCTTGCACGAGCCTCACACCCTGCGCACATTCCGCCTGAGACAGCACCACAGACGTTTTCTCTCCCAGGGAAATGTTTTGTTAAAAAAAAAAAAAAAAAAGCCACGTTCGCTTTTCAATTCTCAGTAATATATGTTTCTCAAGGTTACTCCAACAGTACAATTTCATGAGGCCAAGAGAAAGCACCCAGCCATAAACATAGGCTTGCGTCTTTGTTCTGATTTTCAATAAAGCCCTAGCCAGAAGTGCAATAATAAACATCAAATATTCTTGCAGCCTTTTTTTTCCCACCAAGCACTCACATGCAAATTCTCTTCATGCCAGATAATGACTCTGCTCCTAACCCAGCAGGCAGTGTTTTTAATAACTTACCTAAAGTGTTTCTCAAAATTAAAAAAAATAAGAGAGCAATAAAAACCAAGACAACAGATAATAAAGTAAAATCGCTTATCTCCATTTGCTGCTGTCAGCAAATATTAGAATCCCATCAATGGAAGGCAGCCCCTGGGATTTTGATAAAAAACTGGAAGAAGCAAATGGCAAAGCTATAAAAGAGGTCTCACCTCCCGGGGAATGTGATATCAGGAAGAGGACATCTATGAGAATGTGTCATCAGCAAGAAGCTTAGAAGCAAAGATATGGCCCCAATTTTAAATAAATATATTGAAAATGAGTCAGCCAGAGCTCTGGTGTTTATCAGCATGGAGTTCTTCCATCAACCATGGGGATATTTTGTTTGTTTATTCATTTACCTGCTCATTTATTAAAGATATCATTTGGTGCCTAGGTTGGCCAAGCATTCACTAGGCTTTTGGGGTGCAAAGATGAAGACAGTGGGAGACACAGCAGGTAAAGTTGATGCCAACACTGTGTCTCTGGAAGGTTATACAGCAGGTGTGGGAATCCCGAGGGGGAGGGACAGACTGCACATGGGTGGGCAGGCAAGCCTTCACAGGCAGGGCCATTTGAGTTGGGTGCTGAGGGGTGAGAAGGGAGTTTGCCCAATGGTGGATGCAGGTAAGGCAGTTTGGTTGGAAGAGACAGCATGAACAAAGATGGGGAGGCATACGACGTACGTTACGAGGAAAGGACCAGGACTTAGGGCAGGTGAGGGCACCTGTGGGAGGAGGCAAATGAGCAGGGCACCTGTGGAAGCCGTGGGATGGTTAGAAGGGCAGCAAATGCATCATGCATGTATGCATTAGGAAGAGTCTTCCTTTGGGGAGCGAGGAGAATGGGCAGGAGGGGGCTGAGAAAGGAGGCAGAGGGAGCTGGAAGGAGGCTGGGCCAGCAGATGATGAGTGGGACAGAGACCAGAGCAGAAAGCGTGGTGACCAGAGACTTGCAGGCGGGAGAGGGGTCTGGACTCTGCCGACTGTTAGACATGGCCACCCTCCTGGGGAGACTGGTTCTGGCATTCCACCGTGTAGTATTGGGGGGAAGGTGAGAAGAGTTGTGGCCTGAGACAGAGTGCCAACATCCCCAACCTTTGGCCAGAAGCGGAAGAGAAGAAGGAAAGAGGTGACTGGCAGCTCGGTGGGCTCAGCAGCAGCCCCTGGCTGTGATTCTCTGGTAGCCGGGCCCCCCTTCCCCTGGCGGCAGCTTCCCTCACCCCTTACACTCAGCCAAGGCCCTTGCTTCAGGCCTGTAAGTACAGCCTGGCTCCACAGCCTCCTGGGCATGGAACTCGGGAAAATGCCCAGCCTCTGTGAGCCTGTTTGCCTCACCTGCAACCAGGGTGACAATCTCACCAGCGGGCTATCTTACATAGTGCCAACCACAGGTCAGGCCGAAAGCAGAGCACAAGCCTCAGACGCTGAGTGGACCGACAAATGGATGGAACGCTAAGTCAGTATCCTGTAATATGAGTCCCGAGGCTTCAGCTGGGTATCTGTTTCTTTTTGTTTTATTGGTGTGCTGTCGCCGCTTGTTTTTAGCAATAGGCCACAGACACCAACCCTTTAAAAACTGCTAGCTTCTCACTTCTAATTCTCCCCACCACTTTTATGCTAATGTGCCCATCTGCCTAACAGGAATGATGAGGCCTGGCCCCTTTGCACTGATGCGTCCCTTGCATTCCGCATTCTCCCCACTGACTGTGCTCGGGGTCTGGTCTACAGGCACCCTCAGGATCTTTCCCCACATACCTGGACACCCTCCAGTCTGAGTGTGCCCAGGTCATAGCCACCAGGGGCAGGTTTTCTGTATCCTGACTCAGGATGTATTATCAGGGATGGACGCTGAGGCAGTCCCAAGACTGGGTGGGGCTCAAGCTGTAACACACCCGACACTCACTCTATACTATACCCCCTTCCGAGAACTGAGAACACACGAGTGGGCCACTGCCACCCTACCCTCCAGGGACCAGAGGCTGAAGGTACCAGAATAGCGCAGCACAGTAGTACGCATGACCCCCTTATGACCTGCAGAGCTCAGACCAGTCATCAGACTCGGAAGATCAGGGGAGGCATCTCAGAGGAGGTGCCCCTACAAGGACACAGACAAGAAGTTGGTTGGCATCTTCTTGTCTAAACCACACGTTTGCAAGCTCCTCCAGAGCAAGGCTTCGGTCTTGCCCGTCTGCGGGTCTCCCAGCAACACATCTAGTGCAGCCCAGTGCAAATTTGATAAAGACAAAAACAAAAGGGGAGAAAGGGCAGAAAGGGAGGAAGTCAGGCAAGCCACAGCTGGGCAGGGTGTCATTGAGGTATAGCAGAGAAAATGGGTTATGGAGCCATAGTTCTGGGTTCTTATTTGTCCTTAAATGTCCTTGCTGCATGGCCTTGCCAGACACTTCACTTCTTTGAGCATCAGTTTCCTCAACCATAAAATGGAGATAATAATAAGAGTGGTGATAATATAATAATAAAAGTGGTACTGATAATAATAAGAGTAGTAGTACATAAGGTTGTCGTCAACCTGAAAAGTGGATATAAAGGCATTTTTAACAAGTACTAGGATTATTCATGTTATAACTGATGTGTTGAGAAGTAGCTTACCAAAAAATACTGCCTGCATTCCCCAAGAGGCAAAGAGATGACTCCTGAGGTCACTGTAGAGAGCCAGAGGCAGCCCATGGGTTCTGACATTGAATTGGCTACTCTTAGAACAGTTCCTCCCAGAGAAGGCAATGGCAACCCACTCCAGTACTCTTGCCTGGCAAATCCCATGGACGGAGGAGCCTGGTAGGCTGCAGTCCATGGGGTTGCTGGGAGTCGGAAACGACTGAGCGACTTCACTTTCACTTTGCACTTTCGTGCATTGGAGGAGGAAATGGCAACCCACTCCAGCGTTCTTGCCTGGAGAATCCCAGGGACGGGGGAGCCTGGTGGGCTGCCGTCTCTGGTGTCGCACAGAGTCAGACACGACTGAAGCGACTTAGCAGCAGCAGCAGCAGCAGCAGAACAGTTCCTCCAGGTTTATCCAGTCACTTTCCCAGGAGGAAAAGCCAGGAAAGGGAGGACCAGGTCTGTCTCAACCAATTGTCAAAATCCAGCTAATTAGGCAGAAAACTTAAGAACCCAGGATGAAGGAAAGGGATCAGAACAGGAAGAGAATAAAATGATCATTCACTGAGAACTCGAGTGCTCCAAGAACTTACAGTTCGGGCTATCTCAAGACTGTGTCTCAGTTAATGGATGAGGAATCAAGAGCTCAGAGAGGTGAAGAGAATTCCCAAGGTCATGAAGCTAAGAGGTGACAGGGACATGACCTGAGTTGCCGGTGAATCTGGTCCCAAAGTACAGGTGTTCCCTAGAATACCTCTCCTCACGTTAGCACAGCTTCCAAATGCAAGACTCAAGTTTCTTCTCTCAGGTGAGCCTGGGGACAGACAGCTCCTTTCCCAGCAAAATCAGCTTCAGAAGAAACTCCAGCTCTCCGGACTAAGAAAGAAGGCGGGGCTTCTCTCTACATGCTCCCATCTTCTCAAAGAAGCCTGATGAACATTCTCGCAAGTCTGTGACCCTTGGCAATGACTGTAAGAGCCTTCATTTTTAAAAAAAAAAAAAATTCCAGGCGATTCTTTCAATCTTTCTCCATTCATCTCTCCCTCCCTGCTCTCTCCTCTCATTCTCTCTCAAGGTACAATTGTTATGAGCTGATCACCCCAGGTCAGATTTGAGCTGTGAAGTCACAAGCTGTTCCACTTCCTCGAAGGTACTGGGACTAAGGGTCAGATGCATCTTTGTCATCCCCATGGTTACTTCTGCCGTGGGTGATATCCTGGAGGGGGCGCCTGGCCATTGTTTATCAGCCTTATACTCTCTGAAATGAACTGGGAATTTTCTGACTTCAAGCTCCAGTTCCCTAGCCTCAATTTCCATCCTGAGCTCCAGACCAGTTACATCCAAGGGTGGCCAGACTGCCTCCTCCCCCACTCACCTCTCCCATGGTACCCGCACACCTTCCACTCAATGTGCTCCCCACTGTCCAGTCCCCCATCTCCCATCCAGTCAGCCAAGCCAAGCACCCAGAAGCTCCTGATGGAGCCTCTGATTCTCCAACCAGGAACAAGTCCTGCAAGTTCACCTCCGTAACAGCCCACCTGGATGCCTGAGTGCCCCTGCAGCTGACGCTCAGACCCTCAGACTCCTCTCAGTCACCACCAGCCTCCTCCTTAGACTGCAGCATCAACCATCACCCCAGTAGAAACATCCTCCATGTGGCCCAGGGGAAGCTCTCGTTAAGGAAGTGAAAAGCTGGTCAAATGGATGCTTGCAGCTTTACAAAAGCAAACAAATTTGCTCCATTCCTTCCATTTTGTTCCAAGTGGCAGGGCCCTCCACCCACACCAGTGCTGACAAAGGTCTGACCCCAAATCCCAGCACCCCTTTTTTTCCCACCCCCAGGACCAAATGAGTCCAGTTGTGGGGGGATGGGGGGCGGGCTTCCACAGGCCCTGATCCCTGATGAACTACTCATTTTTTCTTGGCTGACTCACTTCTGTTCTAACCCAGAGTTACCTATGGCAGGCCGCGTGGATGAACAGACAGTCCCGGCCACTTGCTAGTGGAGGAGCAGGTTGCAATGCTGCTCTGAGCTAAAGTTCCTCTTGAAAAAAAAAAAAGGGGACTATATCAGCCTCTCAGGGACCCATGGGCCTCATGATATGATATGATGTTTACCATATGATAAAACAGCCACATCACCGGAAGCTGCCAACAAAGAGGAAACAAAAATGAAACAACGTGATCCCAGCGCCGCTGCTGATGACACAGCCACAGACGACATTCTGAGACATTTCTTTCCTCTGTATACTTGTGGTTTTTTCATAGTTCCAATCATAGAAAACATACAATTTTAATCTCTGCTTTTTTCACTCAACCTCCTCTATAATAAGTATCTGCCCAAATTATCACATGCCTTCATAACCATCATTTTAAATGATTGCTAAATAAGGATTAATTTCATCAAAAACTGTAACACTCTATTTGGTAAAACGAGCAAAATTTTTAAATGTGTCTAATTTTTTATTGTACCAAGTCATGCTCTTGTAGAATTGGGAAAGTAAAAGAAAGAAGAAAATATCTCACGAGCCCGTAATTCAGAGTAAACTACTCACCCCGCAAAAGTGGTTCTTAAAAAATTGTTGAACTACTCCGTCCTATGCATGTGGTCTTACATATGGAATCATGAGAAAGTTGCTGAAAACCTAGCATTGTTTCCAATGCTTTGAGTTTACCAATAACACTGCAATAAACATTTGTGCTCATGAATCTGGACATATTTCTGATGATCTCTGCTGCTAGGAGGACAGGTCAGCTTCACTCCCTGGCCTGGTCCCCACACACTGTGTACCAAGACACTCCCACCCTCCTCTCATGGCTACCTGCTGGCTCTTGCAGGTAGGTACCTGCACGCAGTTCAGGCCAGGTCCAAGTTCACTTGGCCCATGCTGTGTGCCAGACATTAAAGCCACAGTCAGAAATAAAAGCAATCCTTGCCCTCTAAGAGGGGGTCAACATCTAGCGAAGTCCCACATGCTGGGGGATGTACACAGAGGTGCCGTGCTCCCTCCCAGGCTCACACACCCAGCTGCTCTAATGTAGATCGAATAGGGAAAAACACAGGGACAGAAACAGACCAGCATACGTACCCGCATACATACTCCAATCCCCAGACAAGCAACCAAGGACTGTTTTCACGTCCAAAGCCCCTGAGCCACAGTTGACATGAAATAGCTGCTATTAGTCATATACTTCTTCTGCTTTGCATGTATTCTGTACGTCATCCTCACAGTGACCTTCTGGTATTTCCCTCTGGTAAGTGAGGTTTACTGACTTGCTTGTGCTTCCCAAGTGGCTCAGTGGTTAAAGATTATTCACCTGCCAGTGCAGGAGATGCAGGAGACGTGGATTTGATCCCTGGGTCAGGAAGATCCCCTGGAGAAGGAAATGGCTGCCCACTCCAGTATTCCTGCCTGGGAAATTCCATGGACAGAGGAACCTGGAGGGCTACGGTCTATGGGGCTGCAAAGAGTCGGGCATGACTTGGCAACTAACAACAACTGACTTGCTTGTGGCCACATGGCTGGTATGAGGCAGAAACAAGAGCTCAAACCCTGCCAGGCTGCTCCAGCATCCTTCTACAGAACCACATATTCTACTGCCTCCATGGCAGATTTTGCCTCCAAAATATCTCTTAGGTCTCTAATCCACTCACCACCCTTCTCAAAGCCACTACTGGTGTTTGAACGTGGACAAATGCAGTAGCCCAGCAGTTTCCGCATGTTCCCTCTTGCCCACTACACTCTGTTAGTCATGTAAAAGCCAGTCTGCTTTTTCCAAAAACCAGCTGTAATCATGTCCTTCCTTTACCTGAAGTCCTTCTAGGGTGTCTTCATAAAAACCCAAATTCCTCCATACAGCATATGAGGCCTAGGATTGTCTGCCCTCTGCCTATTTCTCCTGCCTCCTCCCCACACCTCTCCTAGAGCCCAGATTCGCTGCCCTTATGCCTATTCAGTGTTGGGTCCAACTCCCCTCCAGCCTCAGGGCCCTAAGTCCTAAGTGACTTCCCCATGGTACTTTCCTGAGGTTCCTCCACACATCTTTGCAGAGCAGGTTTCATGGCTCCTTCGTGCAATTCATCACAGTGATATATACTCCTCAGTTCTCCTAGTGACCCCTCCACCAAGAAATAGAAATTCAATCATCTAGTTTTTACCACTAAGTCAACTTTTCTCTACCTTTGTTGTTTTCGTATTTGTTGCAATCAGCCACTGTCTACAATCTGCGTTTCTTTACACATTTCCATCACATTTCCTGGAGACTGTGATGGAAAGGCAGAGAGACAGGAACAGGATGTAAAAGAAGAAATGAGACACATTTAACAATTATCAAATTGTCTAAACATTTCGGGGCCAGAGAAAGGCTAATTCATCCTCAAGAGGCAGAGTTTTGTTATTTGACTAGACTCAGTGACTCATATGCAGTCTTTCTGTTACACATCAAGACACTGACCGTAAATTCGGCGATTTTCGGCACCCGGAACTTCCCTTTGTTCTTCTGTTCAGGCTGATATTCTGTTCTTGTCTTCACAATCACCTAAAATGATCAACCAGTGTTAGCACACATAAATACTTGGGAGAGTTTTCTCTTCCTTTTTTTTAGTAACTAGAATTAACTATATATTGCATAAAGATCAGAAAACACACACTTCCTCAAACACACACAAGAAAATTAAAAATTAAAATTACCCATAATATTTTCCCATTCCAACAGAGACAACCATAGGTGACAATTCTGGTCACACCTTTTCAGACGTTTTTACACGCACATATACGTGGGCTGCTGTCTCTGGGGTCGCACAGAGTCAGATACGACTGAAGCGACTTCGCAGCAGCAGATGTATTATATTGTATTTATGTATTAGCTATTTATACAAATATATTTTTGTGAAATGGACTGGCACTTCATTTTATCACACAACACTACACTAACATTTTTTTCCATGTAGACAAATATATGATTTCAGTTTGCCTTTTGATGTCCTTTAATATTTCATTGTATGTGTTACTACAATTACTCTAAGCAGTATTGACCGTTGAACATGTAGGGTGTTTCCACGGTTTGGATTATCTAAGTAAGTTATGATGAACATCTTGTAGCTAAACTTTTGCACATATACTTAATTCCAATTTAATTTGGAGACTTCCACAAAGCAAAATATAAAGGTCTATTGAATCTATTGTATCATCCTATTTTTCTGAAGTCTGAATATTTTGCAGAGGCGGCTAATATCTTTTCAAGATAAGCTGTCAACCTGCCAAGACATTTATGGAACTTCATCCCACTGTGTAGGCAAAGTGGAAGAAAAAAAGAAACTTGACAGATAATCAATAACTATTGCTGAGTGCCACAGTGTCATGGGGGGCACAGGAGCTGTCTGAGCCTTGGGGTCTCACCTGTAAAGTAAGGACAATGATCATAATAATAACCCCTATTTAACAAGATTGTTTTGAGGGTTAAATTAGATGATCATAGGCAAAATTTTTGGAATAATTTATTATGTGCCAGGGCTAGATCAAGCTCTCCATATACTTTATCCACAAACCACTACTATTTCCATTCTCCTGAAAGGGAAACTGAAGCAGAGAGCTGCCAAGTCACATATCCAAGGTAACACAGCTCAAAGGAAGCAATCTTCTAACTATGATCAGTCTTCTCATTAGAGCTTAAATTAACTGAATTTTCACTGAAAACTTTCACCCTGAGTTTTCCTAGAAATGACAGTCAAGTGTATGGACTCCTGCAAGAATTCTATGAAGAATGCTCTTTAAGGTCTCTGAGGCATACTGTGGACAAAATACAGCTCACAAAGGAAGGGGCAGGGGAGGAACTTCCATGATTGAACATCTCCTGTATGGCACTTAAATATGTTGGTTAGGAGGATCTGGGTCCCAACCCATGCAAAACACCGCTCCCTCCCTGACACACAGAATTCATCTGCAGATGTAAATTCTGTTGCTGTGGCCCACCCTCTTTCAATTCTGCTCCTCCAAACAATAAAAAGTGATCCCTGGCTTCCTTAAACTAAGAAATGATACAGTCAAACAAGGGTGAGGGATTTGGGGGGAGAATGGGGTTAGGGAATGTTCAATTTTTTTCCATCTCCTGCTCTAAAGAAGAAGAAAACAGAAGCCTCCTTGCCACAAGTAAAAAAAAAATATCCCTCATGCTTTGCAAATGTACCGTCCAGCAGACACTGAGCGCTTGCCAGGCACTATCTCATTTAACTCTGTGTTGTGGGGCAGATACTGACATTGTCAATATTGTAGGGAGGTGAAAGATTGCACAATGTGCTTGAATCCCAACTCTAGCGCTGAGCCTTCTGTGTCTTGGTTTTTTCATCCATTAAATGGGAAATAACCATAAGTTTTTAGGAGGCTTATGTGAGTCAATATAAGTCAAGCACTCACATCGTTTATTCAATAATAAATGTTTTTTTAAACACTGCCTCTGAGCGCTGCCAAATGTTTTTCCAATAGATGTCTGAAGCAGATGTAGCTTGGGCCTGGCTTGCACATGTCAACCTGTAGGTCCTCCCTATCCAGCCCTTACAGAACAACACAAGGAGTTCTCAAGAATGATGCTCTTCAAGCATGGTCTAAAAAGGGGGGCTTTCAAGGATGAATACCGTTTTCCTGAGTGGACAAGCCAAGACATTTTATGCAAAGTGAACCACACGGTTTAGGAAACAAAAGTGTGAAACAGCATGTAGCCTACGTGTTTGGATGCTTTGGTGTCACATGAACTTCAATGTATAAGTAAGAATTGAGAGCTAATATAACTACAAGAGCAAATGCAAAAGCACAGCTCATAGGCAGTGCTGTGTGCTTAGTCGCTCAGTCATGTCTGACTCTTTGCAACCCCATGGGCTGTAGCCCACCAGGCTCCTCTGCCCATGGGGATTCTCCAGGCAAGAATACTGGAGGGGGTCACCATGCCCTCCTCCAGAGCATCTTCCCAACCCAGGGATTGAACCCAGGTCTCCCACATGCAGGCAGATTCTTTACCGTCTGAGCTACCAGGGAAGCCCAAGAATACTGGAATGGGTAGCCTTTCCCTTCTCAAGTGACTAAGCACAGCACATCACATCCCTTTTCCTGGGGATCTTCCTGATCCAGGAATCAAACTGGGGTCTCCTGCATTGCAGGCAGATTCTTTACCAGCTGAGCTACCAGGGAAACCCTCTAGAGATGGCTGTGTGGCCTCCATAGGCTAGCTGTTTCTATTAGAAACTCACAATATTCTGGGAAGGGCCAAATGAAATATGCTGGTGTTTTGTGAACTTAAAAGATACTCTATAAATTGTAATCATTAAAAATTGTTGGGATAGTACTAGAAAAACTGGCAGGTTATGAAATGTATAGAATATTTAGATGTCTGACCATTTTCAAAAATATTTACAAACTGGGAATTATAGTTTCTTCTCCCAATTCTTCATGTTATATGTGTGTATATGCCTAATGTGTGCATGTATATATAAACATATTATAATACAACTCAGTGTCTATTTCTAAGCTTAGTAAATTTCCTGGTCAATGTGCTATGTAACCCATAAAACTTGGGGCAATAATTGCCTTTGCCTTTTATGCTAGACAGCATTCTAAGATAGTCCCCAAATTTCCCAGCCTATCCCCACCCCCATATAATCTCCTTCCTCAACAGTGTGGACAGGACCCATGAATATTATGGCACAGTCACTCCCATGAGTATGTTATGCTATCTAAAACTCCATCAGAGCAGACTGGAGAGAGATGCTCCTTCTGGCCTTCAAGTAAGTCAACATGTTGGAGAGGGCTATGCAGCCAATGCCTGAGGGTGGACTCTAGGAGCTGAAAATGACCCGGGCCGATAGTAAGGTCATGCAAGAAAATGGCACTTCAGTCCTACAACCACAAGTAACTGAATTCTGCCAATAACTGGCATGAGCTTGGAATAGGGCCCCAAGCATCAGGTAAAATGCAGCCCAGCTGAAACCTTGACTTCAGAACTGTGAGACCCTCCTGAGCAGACAACCCACCTAAATTGTGACTGGACTTCTGACCTATAAAAACCTGTGAGGTTTCTGACCTGTGAGGTGTTAAATTTGTATTGTTTTGAAGTACTAAAGCTTTGGTAACTGGTTACATAAAAACAGAAAAACCAAAATTCCTCCCCACATTATCAAGTCCATCTCAACAATCTCTTAACTAGACTTATTCATTTCTAGATCCTTAGCCATCAGACTCATCTCAAGCATCACACATCAAATGTCAAGAAGTATTTGCCACTTAGTCTTCTCCTCTGCCCTTCTATTTTATAGACATCTTTCTCAAAACTTCTCAAAGAGTTCTAGACCATATATATCATTCCATTTAATTTAAAAGACCTCACGCAGCAGTCAACATGTTGAGACAGGAACAAAGCTAAACAAATATTACTGCTGAAATAAGACAATGAATAACCATTACAGGCATATCATTCTGCTATAAATGCCATAATAAATATTTTGTGGTTGTTTCTCTAGCATCCATTCCCTTCTTCAATCAAAAGCCCCTAGTCCTCCTTTTAAGAGCCCTGTCCTATGTAACAGCCATGTGGTTTGGTGGAATTGTTGCCTTCCTTGAGGGCAGGGATGGTCCCTAATTAAGTTAGGCCAATCAGAACATACTGTTCTATTGATCACAAAATTTGATTGACTCAGAGATGCACATGTTATCCAATTTGGATCAAAGTATATGAGACGGTTGGGAACACAGAGCCATTGGAGTCTATTCAATGGGGTTCCAGACCGGGCAATGGAGCAGGTAAATGAGCTCAACAAGAAGGGCAACGAGGCCCTGAGAGCTGGCAACACTGACGATGCGCTACAGTGCTACTCTGAAGCCATTAAGTTAGACCCCCAGAACCATGTGCTCCACAGCAATCGCTCAGCGACCTATGCCAAGAAAGGAGACTACCAGAAGGCTTATGAGGACAGCTGCAAAACCGCTGACCTAAAGCCTGACTGGGGCAAGGGCTATTCACGAAAAGCAGCAGCTCTTGAATTCTTAAACCAATTTGAAGAAGCCAAGCAAATCTATGAGGAGGGTTTAAAACATGAAGCAAAGAATCCTCAGTTCAAAGAAGGTTTACAGAATATGGAGGCCCGGTTGGCAGAAAGGAAATTCATGAACCCTTTCAACATGCCTAATCTGTACCAGAAGTTGGAGAGTGGTCCCAGGACCAAGACTCTGCTTGCAGATCCTACCTACCGGGAACTGATCGAGCAGCTGCAGAACAAGCCCTCCAACCTGGGCACGAAACTGCAAGATCCCTAGATCATGACTACTCTTAGCATCCTGCTCGGAGTTAATCTGGGCAGTATGGAGGAAGAGGAGGAAGTTGCAACACCTCTGCCACCACCTCCCCCCAAAAAGGAGACAAAACCAGAGCCAATGGAAGAAGATCTTCCAGAGAATAAGAAGCAGACGCTGAAAGAAAAAGAGCTGGGGAATGAAGCCTATAAGAAGAAGATCTTTGACACAGCCTTGAAGCGCTACGACAGAGCCAAGGACCTGGATCCCACCAACATGACTCACATAACCCACCAAGCAGCCGTGTACTTCGAGAAGGGTGACTATGGTCAATGCTGGGAGCTTAGTGAGGAGGCCATTGAAGTGGGGCAAGAAAACCGAGAAGACTACCGACAGATTGCCAAAGCTTATGCACGAATTGGCAACTCTTATTTCAAAGAAGAAAAGTACAAGGATGCCATCCATTTCTATAACAAGTCTCTGGCAGAGCACCGAACCCCAGTTGTGGTCAAGAAATGCCAACAGGCAGAGAAAATCTTGAAGGAGCAAGAGCGGCTGGCCTACATAAATCCTGACCTGGCCTTGGAGGAGAAGAACAAAGGCAATGAGTGTTTTCAGAAAGGGGACTACTCCTAGGCCATGAAGCACTACAGAAAAGCCATCAAACGGAACCCCAAAGATGCCAAACTGTACAGCAACCGAGCTGCCTGCTTCACCAAGCTCCTGGAGTTCCAGCTGGCGCTCAAGGACTGTGAGGAGTGGAGCCAACCTTTATCAAGGGTTATACCCGGAAAGCCACCACCCTGGAGGTGATGAAGGACTACACGAAAGCCATGGCTGTCTACCAGAAAGCACTCGACCTGGACTCCAACTGTAAGGAGGCCACAGATGGTTACCAGCGCTGCATGATGGCCCAGTACAACCAACACAACAGCCCTGAAGATGTGAAGCGGTGGGCCATGGCCAACCCGGAGGTGTAGCAAATAATGAGTGACCCAGAAATGTGGCTCATCCTGGAACAGATGCAGAAGGACCCGCAGGCACTCAGCGAACACTTAAAGAATCCTGGGATAGCACAGAAAATCCAGAAGCTGATGGATGTGAGTCTAATAGCCATCCGGTGATGACTTGCTCATCATCCCCTTCCCTTCGCCCTCATGTGGAAAGAGGAGCTGGGACCGTGCCAGGCAGCACGGAGCAGAAGGAAGAGAAGGGGAGACAAGCGAACAGCATATCTATATGTTTATACAGACCTACATGGAAGATTCAGAGACTTACACTCGTGTATTCGTGCAGCTGCTGCCTCTGGGCCCTCCCAGCACACACATGGCCCTTCCCCTGCCCCCCAGTCGCTGTCTCAGCTGCTCTCCCATAGTTGGTTATTTTTTATTTGGGGCAGTGGGCTTGTATGGGGAGGGGAGGGTGTTCTTCCCAAACTCAGGTCCCAACTGTCTTCATTCACATTGTTAACTCCACGTCCTCTTCTCCAATAAAACAAGCCAGTCAGGTGTCGTTACATAAAAAAAATGGATATGAGGCAATACTGACTGGAAACTTGGGGGAAGACGCCTCCTTGCTCTTTACGAGTGCTCCTTAAAGAGCACGGTCTTCCTCTGGACTGTATAGTGAGGACCTCATTCTGAAACTGTTGATGCATTTGTTGCTACTATGAGGAGGAGCCAGGATGAGGTCAAAGGCAGCATATAAAAGAGGACAGAGTCAAGAGGAACCCGGAGAAATGGATGTGAGCCCTGATGACATCCTGCCCTCTGGATCATACCTTGCCTGA
>NW_011494901.1:671691-696583 GCF_000754665.1 Bison bison bison | reverse complement strand
GCCTGAAACCAGACCCACACTGAACCCTGCAGTCATGGGGCAGGGGTGGAGGAGTCAAATCTTACTCTTTGGGCCTTAATCCAATTTATGCTGGGTTTTCTGATATTTGGTGTGAAAAGCTTTCTATCTGATACAAGTGTGTTCCAAGAAAAATGAACTGAAAAGCTATTAGAATTTAGTAAGATAGCCATGTACTAAAATCATAACAAAAGCAATAGATTCTTGGCACCAGCAAAAAAAAAAAAAAAAAATCACCTCAGAATATGATGGATCCACCCAAAGATACATACAAAAATGTTCACAACCACTTTTTTTCATGATAGCCCAAACTGAGAACAACTCAAATGTCTATTAACAGGAGAATGGATAAATTGTGGTTTACTCATAAGATGGAATGTTAAACAGCAATGCTATACACATGGGTGAATCTCACAGGCATTACATTGAACTGAAGGAATATGATGCAAAACAGTTTTTTATATCCTGCGTGATTTCATTTATATCAAGTTCAACATAAATGAAATAATTTTTATATGATCTTCTACTGCTTCTAAGTCGCTTCAGTCATGTCCGACTCTATGCGACCCCATAGACGGAAGCCTACCAGGCTCCCCTGTCCCTGGGATTCTTCAGGCAAGAACACTGGAGTGGGTTGTCATTTCCTTCTCCAATGCATGAAAGTGAAAAGTGAAAGTGAAGTCAGTCAGTCGTGCCCGACTCTTAGCCATCCCATGGACTGCAGCCTACCAGGCTCCTCTGTCCATGAGACTTTCCAGGCAAGAGTACTGGAGTGGGTGCCACTGCCTTCTCCATTATATGATCAAAACAGATATATATATACTATATATGTATATATATATAGTATATACATATATAATACTATATATATATATATATAGTATCCCAACTACCATTTACAATAATAGGAGGGATGCTGAGTTTAGTAGAGTCAGGGTCATAGCCCTCCACGTCCTGCTTTGCCCTGAACACCTAAGCGATGTTGCTTATGCTCTGAATGAGTTTCTAATGAAAACACTTCTTTTGGCTTCAGAATACTTCCCAAACCGCCAGGTTCAAACTAGGCCAACAGACAAGGGGGCCCCTGACCCCATGCCCATCCTCAGTCATCTGCTCCTCCCTTTAGCTAAGCCATACTTTCTCAAAAAGCAGCCCAGCTAATATTTTACCTTTGCCCCAAGGAAATATTAGCTTATTAGAACCCCTTCTCCACATCAAAAGCAGGTCTTTGCCTGTTTGCCTGGAACAAATGGGCAGTCCTCTGGACTGGTCTTTTTCAACCTCTCAGTTATATTTGACAGGCTTGCTCACTCACTCCTCCATAAAGGTCCTCCTCCCAGGACCATGGTCCTCTTCCTGCTCACTGACCATCCCTCCTCAGTTTCCTCCTCAAGTCTCACCCACTCTGCTTAACCTCTCAGCATTAGAATCTCTCAGGGTTAGGTCATGGGATACTTCTTTCCTACAAATTCCTTCTGAAGGTTCTTACTCCTATCACTTCAAGCTCCATCTTTATTCTCCTAAGTCTCAGATTTACACCTCCAGTTCAGACCCTATTCAGCATTCAGATTACCCTACTGGATGTTTGCCCTTGGACACACACACCTGAATTTATCGTGTCCACAGCAAAGCTCTTGGGTTCCCTGACTCACCTTCCCCAGCCATCTTGCCCTTGACATTCTCTTCCTTGTGTAATCCCTAGCTAAGAAAAATAGCAGCATGATAAGCCACGGTTATGTCAAGTCATACACAGGACTCCCTCATGATCCCTCCCTTCCCTTCAGTCTCCAGATCCATCCCACCACCACTAGTCTCCGCTTCCTCAAAACTTTCTCTCAAATAAACCCATTTGTCCAGTTATACTTCCCTAGTCCAGAGCACCATCCTCTCTCCACGAACATTTGCTCCGACCATCTTCCTTGCTTCCATCCTTGCCTCCCAAAATCCAAATAAAAAGAGCTTTCTAGACTAAGAGAGCATCAGCCAGCAAACATTCAGAAGACATCCAGGAGGCTGGACCTGGGAGGACCACAAAGACGTAGTTTTTTTTTAATATGAATTTATTTAATTGGAGGTTAATTACTTTACAGTATTGTATTGGTTTTGCCATACATCAACATGAATCCGCCACGGGTGTACACATGTTCCCCATCCTGAACCCCCCTTCCACCTCCCTCCCCATACCATCCCTCTGGGTCATCCCAGTGCACCAGCCCCAAGCATCCTGTATCCTGCATCAAACCTGGACTGGCAATTCATTTCTTATATGATATTATACATGTTTCAATGCCATTCTCCCAAATCAGTGGACTGGGAACAGAGCGGGTGAAGTGAGGGGTAAGCCGAGGCTCTGCATGCCTTGCCTCACATATTAAAGATGAACTCGAGAGCAGTGAGGAGCTAAGGAAGGTTTATAAACCAGAGAATGGCTTTCCAGGCAGGCATTACAATTAGAGGAGAAGCCTCTGGCACAATGGAGATACACTGGAGAGATGCAGAGAGCAAGAAAAAACAGCCCTACAGTTACTGGAACCAACCAGCTATTGGGCATGTGATGAAGCATGGTGTGCTGTTCCTGTGGACTGCCGCCAGAACAGATCCTTTCTATAAAAGGAGACATAGTAACAGTGACTTTTTTTAGTACTATGAAGGAGAAAGCATAAGAAATGTTAGCCAATCATTATTAATTGTACCTTGGAGGAATCAGCTTGCTTATGCAAAGAAAAAGAGAAGAGAGAAAACAAATTTGGTAAAAAGGTTCTATTTTCTGCAGTTGAAAAAAAAATGGAGCAAAATGGAGCAAAATGGAGCTCTGAGCTGCTTGATTAATAACTGAAATGTAATGAAAAAGTGGGGAGGAGGGAGGAAAAATTCTTTCTACTTGTTTTTATTAAAAGTAGGGTTTTATAGATACTTGGAAGAATGAAATTCCTGGTTTTCAAATATCGTTTTGAATTTAGGCAAAGAAATAAATTTGTTTTCTTCTCATATCAATACATCAGTCCCTATTGTTCTGTTGGCAGTTGATATGAAGAACATAATTTAACATAATTGGCATTGTGAAAATGGGATAAATTATTCATCCCAAAAGGACCCCTTGTCTGGATATATTCCCCCTTCGCTGGCAAGGCCAGATAATATATGGTGGTTCAGATGGCGCAAAGTACAGATCATAAAAATTTAAAATACTACTTCCCAGGATTATCAATAGTGAAGAGGTTCCCACATGAAGAGGCCCCAGGATTGGCAGGAACAATAAATAAAAGTGCAGAAGTGCTGACAAGGAGCATAATTGTATTTTTATGAGCTGGACTGGCACAGGCCAGAAATAGATCTAAGCTGTACTTTCAGCTCATTCTTGCAGCAAAGAGAGAAGTTAGAGCAGGACAATGAACCTGCCTCTGAGCACCTCCTGTGTGCCAGACACAGTGCTACTCATGTGTACTCATAAAGTCTCACACCCACTCCCCCGCTTATAGATTCTCTCTGACCTTCACGTCTCTCCTTTAAGATCATTATTATGCCCATCTTTCAGATGAGGAAATTTAGCCTCAGAGACTTCCGTCACTTGCCTATGATCAAATGACAGGTAAGTGGTTGAGCTGGTATTCAAACTGAAGAACATGATGCTCTTTTCTATAATTTTTAAGGTACCTGCTATGTGCCTGGCACTGTACCAAAAGCTTTACATCCTGTATCTCAGACAATCCTTTCAATCACTTTGAGGAAGGAGAGAGTACCCCCATTTTACAAGAGCCAGAGTCTCGGGGAGCAGAAATGACGGCACAACCTCACATAACCACTAATGGGCTGACTCAAGGCTTGAGCCTGGGCTTCTGGCTCAAATCAATTGCCACTAGTAAGGCCATCATTCAAAAATCATAGCACTCAAACTCTGATCCTGTGGCACCTGATGCTCTATAAATGCTATTGAATGAATGCCCTAATGAGTGAACCCTGCACCAAAGAGACAAGGTGAAGCTACCCCAATGGGGCCTGGGTACAGAGCTGGGAACCTTCTCCCATTTACCACCTCACTCCTCAACTCACACTCCATCTCTTTGGGTCTGAGTCTCTCCCTGGGCCCTTGAAGTTTGGTACTAGGCCCAGAACACAAGTAAGATATCAGTGTTCAAAGAACATTAGTGGTAGTATTGTCCAATCCCACCGATCCACAGATGGGAACATGGGAGCCCAGAAAGGGGGAGGGATTTGCTGCAGGTCACACAGCAAAGACTGCAGTATGGACCTGCTGCCTCCCAGTCCAGGGCTCTGTCTGTGGGCTCAAATCTCTTTTCCTTGCTGGGCCTTTGACTTCTCAGGGTAGAATTGAATATTGGCCTGGAAGGCCACATATGGATGGGCTAGCCCAGTAAGTCTATGACTCTTCAACTGTGACAAGGCATATAGCTGGGGAAGATGAGGGACTCTTCATTGGTCCTACAGGGACTGCCAACTCCTGCTCTGAGCAGAGGCTAGTTGCCTGGGCTGGAGTCTCTACAGCCATCCAGACCCATCCTCTACAGGGCAGAAGCTCAGCCCCCCTCACTGTTCAACCCTTCTTGCACCCCTGGGCACTCCAGGAAAAATGATCCTGACTATGGGACTGAATTGATGATGATGATTGTAACACCAATTGTAACAACAACCTTGCGTTAAGCACCTACCCTGTGCCAGGTATTGTGATAGACATTTGACATGCATTTTCTCATTTGACCCTTTAAACACTTCTTAAAGGAAGATACTATGGTCCTCAATTTAACAAGAAAACAGAGGGGCAGAGTTAATTAGTAAACTTGCCCAGGGTCACACAGCAAGTAGGTGGTAGAATTAGGATTCGAATTCCAACTGCATTGTTACAATGCGTGTGTCTCTGTTTAGGCCACCCTTTGCTTGCAGGGGCACTGGCTCACTAGCTCGCTGTCTCTCTGTGCATGAACATAAGCAAGTAAGGCACTTCAGCTCTCCGAGATTGCTTCACCATCTGTGAAATGGAAGTGATTTATTAAAAAATACATAAAATTTGATATATCCTCATGGTAAAGAAAATAAGTATGAAACTTGTAGAATTATATATATATATACATACATACAGTCTTCAAATGGGCCCCAACCACCCCATCCATAGTCCCTAACCATTCGATGGTTTTTTGTGTGTCTTTTCAAGACTGTTTTATGAGTTATAAGAATGAAACATACACCCATATTTCCACAAATGGGGCTCCATGACACATTCTTCAAAGTTGTTTTAAAGGAACAATGTGTCTGTTGCTTTTTCCACATTAGCACAAACACAAGCAAATCTGTCTCATCCTTATAACAATCGCTTACTTTTCCACATCCATGCACTATGGTTTATTTAACCACTTCAATCTCATAGAACATTTGTTTAACCACTCCAATCTCCACATACATATATGGCTTTGCAGATTTGAAAAATATATCCATAGGATAAATTTCTGCTGCCAGTAGCAACATAGCAATCAAATGGGATATACAGTTCTAATTTATAAGCAATGTCCAAATATCCTCTAAAAACCACTGCATCAAATTATATAACCAACCGGAGTGCAACAAGATCTGCTTTCCCCTAGCATTAGCAACACCAGGCATTATCACTTTATTTATTTATTTTTTTTTGCCAATCAGATATGTAAAATGTTATGTTCCATTTAAAATTATTATGTTTTAAATTATAGAGAATTTTCAACCTGCTTATTGGTCACTTTCTGTCTGTTTGTTGGAATCACCTAGTCAGAGCCTTTGCCCCAATTTGGGGTGATGCACAGTCTGCCTCTTGTGAGCCCCTGAAGAGCAGAACAAGGGGGCTCTATCAGCCTGGAATCTGCAGGGATGTGCATTTTCTGCTTCCCAGGGAAAGGCTGCTGGTTCTCTGATCCTGTATATCAGGGAGAAAAATAAATCCTCTGGTGAAGCCACGACAAAGACCAAGAAGGCATGCAGGACTCAGTGACAGGAGCAGTGTCTCCTTTGCTCCTTTCTTTCCAGATCTGCCCCATCGAACCCTGAACCTCCACCATTGAAACCCCATCCTTCTCAGCAAGTTTTACTTTTATAGTCATCCTCCAGAAATGTCACTTTGGGGAGACACAGTCTGAATATCCAAGGAGAGGAAGGAAACTGTCAATGAGCCCCATGTTTGAGTCATTAGACAATTTTGACTTGTTTCCTCACAGTAACCCTGTTAGGTAGCGATTATGCTCATTTCACAGAAAGAAACAAAAGGGCCCAGAGACACCAAGCAACATGCCTAAAGCCACACAGTACATGAATAGTTCAGCTGAGGTTTGCATAAAGTCTCTAGGACAACAGAGCACACGTGGTCTACCACACAAAATGTGAAGCGTGCCAAACATTAATAACTGATCTTTTAAGGCCTGCATTCCTTTCCTCCCACAGGCAGGTGAGCCAGCCTCCTGTGGGACGTGTAAAGATTTAGTAATCAGGAGAAAGGAAAGGAACAAACTGCCTAGAGCCTCACAGCTGGCTTTGCTGAATACATGATTCATCTGGGCCTTTGCCAAGGAGCATTGTGCCTATCTGGCTTGCTTTCAGGGGAATAACCATCCTTTAGCTGGCATTTCCCAGACTCCTGGGTGCAGATCTTGGTTGCACCGTTTTCTTTTGGTGTGTCCTAGGATAGTATTTTACTTCTCTGAGCCTGTTTTCATATGGACATAGTGGTCATGACCTCATAGAGGAATTGTGCAGTTATCTGGGTTATCGTGGTCACTTAAATAAACCAAAGGCACATCCTGGAGTTTGGTATCTACAGACTGATGTCCCAACTTCTCAAGAGCTTGCTCCCATGGCCTGGAGGGAGCTACCAAACTGCATAGATTTAAATGGATTAGCTAAGCCTACCTTTACACTAGGCAAGGGGCCAGGGGTCTCATTCAGCCATCATTTCCGATTTCCCACCATATGCCAGAACCAAGGCTACAAAGATGAGACAGAGCCAGGACCCTCAGGCCTAGTGGGAAAAGCTCCTTAGGGCTGACCCAGCACTGCCATAATCAATCCGTCCATCTCCCCATTTCTGTGCCGATCACAAACACAGCAGAGACTTTCTAGTTGATCTCCTGCCCGCCACTCTTCTCTTCCCCGACTCATGGAGGGGAGGGTGCAGCCAGAAACCCAGTAGCCTCTATTTGGGGGAAATTTCTCTGGTGCTGCCTCGTTTGGAAGATGGATTGGAAGAAAGGGGGAAGAAGAGACCAGGCCATTGGGTAGCCCACAGCAGCCAGAGTAATCTTCCTAAAATAGAAATCTGATTCTGTTACTCGACTTCTTTAAACCCCTTCCGAAAACATACCATGTGAACTGGCGTCCGGTGCACCTCGCGTGCCACGTCGACCCCACTCACGCACCCGGCAGCTCGACCTCCTGACTGTCCTCCTCCTCCTCTCGGCACCTCGCGTGCCATGTCGACCCCACTCACGCACCAGGCAACTCGACCTCCGGACTGTCCTTCTCCTCTCGGGGCTTGTCCATATGCTTACCCCTCTGCCTCTACCCCCCTCACCACTCCCACCACCCTCCAGCTCTCAGCCAGGGATGCTTCTTCAGAAGGACCTTCCCTGACCACTGTTCCACCATAATTAAGCCCTCTTAAGTCTTAGCGTTTACAATCTAGCACCTTACTCTTTCCTTAATAGCCCTTCTTGCAAGTTGCATCTCTGAACTTCTATTTGTGTGCTGGCCTGTTTGAAGACCCTCTTTCCCACTGGGACTAGAAGCTCCATGAAAGTATTGACCATGCCTGACTTTTCCTGGCTGTGTATGTATAGCCTAACGTAGCGCCCAGCACATAGAAGGTGCCCCATAGAAATGCTGGATGAGTGAATGAAAGAATGAGTGAGTTCCTCCCAGCATAGTAAGTGTAACCTTAGCTATAATTATGAGTGGCCTGGGAGGGTGTCCAGGAGAGCTGCCATCTGAACTGGGTTTCAAGCTACCATGAGCACTGGCTTATCAGACAGGACAAGGGACAAGCAGGGCATTCTGGGCAGAAGGAATGGCGTGGGCAAGGAGGAGGGAGCAAGAAACACCCTGGAGAGTATGGAAAATTCCAGGGCTGGTTTTTCAACCTCAGCACTGTAGACATTTTGGGCAGGACAGTTCTTCAGGGGTGGCATTTTGTGCATTGTAGGGCATTTACCAGCATTCCTGGCCCAAACCACCCCACCCCTTATTGTCACAACCAAAAAGTGTCTCCAGACACAGCCAAATGTCCCTCTAGCAGGGAGGGGAGTCACCCCCTGGTTGAGATCAATGGCTCAAGGTAGCTCTGCCATGCTGGTGTTTAAGGGACAAAGTGAGAAGTGGTAGGAATGGAAGCCAGTGGGGCAGGTGATGGAGGACCTGGAGTGTCAAGGTCAGGATTTGAGGACTGTACCCTGCAGGGAGGACTGTATCCTGCGGGGAGGACTGTACCCTGTGGGGAGCACTAGAAATGCTTTCCAAGGGAGAAGGACTGATCACAGCTCTGGGGGCACTACCACAGGTGTGGTGTGGAGGACTGATCAGAGTGATAGAAGAGGTGGGGAAACAGGCATGAGGCCTCCTCTCCTAAGGTAGGCACAGCTTCTCCAGCACTGGGGAGGGAGGGAGCACTGGAGGCTGTGATGCTCTCTTTCTAGGATGGCCCAGGCGTCACCTGCAGGCCCAAGAGAGCACAACAAGGAGCCTCGGCCAGGGATGAAGGGATGTAGAGTCTGAGGAAGCACTGCCTGGGGTGGGAAGTTTCTCGTTATTGAAGGCAGCAAGGTGCAGAAGGGGAAACCGAGGTATCAGGGGCACTGGGCTTCCAAACTCAGCTCTTCCACTCTCTCTGTGAAGCTTGGGCAAGTCTATTGATCCAAGCCTCAGTTTCCCCACCAGTGAAATGGGTGCACTAACACCCACCTCATAGGGTTGCTGGGAAGATTAACTGAAACCATAGCTGTGGATGCCCTGCATGGCCCATTTCTGGCCCAGAGCAAAGGCTTCAGACATACTCCTCCTCTCCACTTAGCCTCCAAAACCTTTCCCCCAGAAGCTCACATCCCATACTAAGAGTACTCAGTGGACAAGTCTAGAAATAATTGTCAGTATTACATGCCAAAGCACACTCTGTATTTTACATTTTCAGGAAGAAAACTCGTGATATTGGGGTCTAATATACACCTTTCTGATAACTTTTTAGCTTTAAACCCTCACCATCTGGCTGGACCCAATGAGAGAGCTGACAAATGTGTCAGAGCTCGCTTCACCTTCTCTAAAGCCCTGTAAGGTTGAGTGCTCCCTCTACCCACGAGGAGGCTGAGGCTGAGCCAGCTGGCCCCCTATTCCTGCTGAGGTGGAAGTTTCTAGAACAGCACTGCCTGGGCTCTGGATCCTCCAGGAGGCTTACCAACTCTCGGATTTGGGAAGTGACTTTACCACCATGCCTGAGTTTCATCATCTTTAAAAACTGGATTAAAGAAGCAACTCCTTTATTAGATCCTATTAACTACTGAAAAGATGAAAGAAAATTCTGTGTTTGTGTGTACGTGTGTACTTCTGACTTAAAATCTAGCAAAAGTAGCAAATGAAAATGATAATTATTATCTCTTGTGGCTAGTTTTGTGCCAGTCACTGTATACATATGGCCAAATATAACACTGCTCCGACTATTAACGAAGTAGGTGTGATCCTCCTCACTTCACAGAGGACACTGAGGTCCACCTGGTATGAAGGCTCTGTTAAGGACACCTGCCAAAGTCTGTGAGGTGCCCCTGGGGATGTGTCCACTCAAGGATTTTCACCCTTCAGGATGCACTGATTTCCCTTTCCATGCCTGCAAGTCCACAGTGTACTTATCTTCAGGCTTTGGGACAGTTTTTTGGCACATCTGGACTGGCTTAGTTGTTATCAGGCACATTTCCTGTCTCAAGGAGAGAAAGCAGTCCTTGGAGGTGGGAAATGGGGTGGGGAGGAAGGGGTGACAGAGACCATGATGTCTCTGGATGGCCCGCAGGTGTGTGTAGAGTTAAGGGGAGAGGTAACCTCACCAGTCCCTTTTCCTTGCATGCCTCTCAGGGACGTAAAGATTCTTGAGACTACAGGGGAAAGATTCTTCCTAAAACTTCGCAAAACTTTGAGTGAATATCCCCTCTGCTTGTCCTCAGTTTCCACTAAATCTGTGATCAAATTCCAGCATTGCCACTTACTCCTCTGTGAGTTTGGATAAATCACCAAATTTCTCTGATCCTCCTCCACCTTTTGCCTGCAAACCGTGGATGGATGTATAACCCCCCGGTAATGTGCATCTAGCACAGTGGTTCTCAATTTTGGCGGCACACAGGAGTCTACCTGGGAAGGTTTAATTAATAGTGATGCTTGGGTCTCACCCCCCCGAGATTCTGATACAATTGTTCTGGGGTGTGGCCTAGGTATCAAGATTTTCCAAGGTTCCCCAGTTAACTCTAATATACAGTCACAAACTGAGAACCTCTGCTATACAGGTAACCAATACCCAATTCATATTACTCCTTCACAGTAACAGTGTTAACTGCCTGTTAGCAAATTTTATTTTCAAAGGGCCTTATCAGTTTCTCAGGATGGCTCAGTGATTCTTTATTTCTGGAACCCCTATGCATATTTTCATATTGACAACCTCTGCACTTTCAAAACAGATGACTCAACCCTCAGCCAATCAGCCAGGCCCTTTATCTAGCTTTGACTTCTCTTCTGTTCATTGGATACAGCCAATTGGTTAAGACACACAATGCCCTCCTGGAGATGCCAATGAGAAAATCAAACAAATGGAATGATCCATTGTTCACTCTTCAGCTAGGGAACTTCATCATTTGCCTCCTAATCTATCTCTTATGGCATGCAAAAGCTCACATTATAAAACCCCAAGTTCTCTCAGAGGGATCTTAATATCACTTCTCCCACCTGTGCTCATAGGATAACTCCCCCACTTTTGTATAAATGCTCACCTCCATTCTTCATGGACTACTCCCATGTCAGGAGATGTGCCATCAGCCAGTCACTCATTTCCAGCCACGCCTCCCCAAAAAACACTCTATTCCAGTCATGCTATTTTCCAAAAGCTCTCCATGCTTTGCACATTTGTGCCCTTTGCCTTAGATGCCTTTCCCTCCAATGGCCTACCTGGGAGGATTTTACTCACCTTTAAAAACCAATTTCAAATGTTCCCCTCTGCAGCTGACCTAACCTGTCCTCCCAGTTCCCTCTCTGCCACAACAGAATTTAGCTGTTTCCACCCCAGTGATCTCACAATCTTTGTAACGCTCAGGCATTGCATTTACCATGATGCTTTATATTAAGTCTTATATTGATGAGGGATTTTGTAATGTGTGTTTTTATAACCAACTTCCAGGGTAGGAACATGGCTTTAGCAGATGCAAACTAAATGCTTATTGGACTGACTCCAATTCTCTGTCCTCCGATTTGTAGCACTCAATTTTTAAAAGACCTTCCTCAAATAATCAAGACCATTTTCTTTTTCTTCAAATCTAGAAGCTTATTAGTATTCATCCACTGTGATAAAACTTTTTAAAAGAAAGATTAATGTTTTTGCCTACATATGTGAACAAAAACATGAATAAGCACTTACCATAAATCTGAAACAACACAAGAGGTGTCATGTCTCTAGAAGGAATAACTACATTTTACAAGAAACGGAACGTATTTGGCTGGTAAGGGAATGAAAGGGTTTGAGGGAGGTGGGATTTTCTTGCTGCTTTATTTCCTGAGATGGGGGAGCACAGGGGCTGCTGACGAGGACCGGGGCACCTGCTTTACCTTTTCCGGAGCAGGCAGCTGTAAGTGATTAACCTCCAGGGGAGTGATGAGAGGGACGGTCTGGAAGCCGTCCTCAACCGACGGTGGTTTGGCTCCCTTCTCGCTGGGGTTACTGTTCAGCTTCACCATTCTGACGCCTTTCTTCCCAGACCTAAGACAAGCAGTAGAATTCTAGTTACAGTGGGGAGAGAGGCAGGAAAGAGAGGGCTGACGACAGAGAAGACAGCACTGCCCTCAACAGCTCCACTCTGGCGGCTTCAGTGTAGACATCAGTCATCGGTCTTCCGCTAGATTTCCTGACATGATCCCTATTATCCAGGAAAACTTCTTTAATCATCAAGAAATGCCACCTGCCTATGGCACTTACCAGCTTTCAAATTTGAGAAACTCAAGGAAAATCCCAGTCTTATACACAAAATATACAACCTTAAAAATATAGCCAAGACACCAGAGCTATCATAATCACATAATCTCAGTGGAAAGCTAATTCTTAGTGAAAAAAATAAATCCTATTATTCTGGGTCATCCTGCAGTATGATAAATTTCACCTTACCATCTTGATAGCTATTTTATTATATTGTGTTTTCCCCCCATTAATCTCCCTAAAATACAATAAACACATTTAATGCCTCTATGTGTAGTATACCCTTTTACACAATATGTAGGTTGTACAGGAGATACAATTTCTTAAAACAAAAAAGGACTGTCTTGAACCTGATCCTGTTATTCAGCCATGGAATGCCTCCATTTCCTCAATAGCAAAGGGCCATTTTTTGTTTGTTTCCACGGAAAGTTAGCAACCCCCATATTGCAAGATTGCCAACTAAATAAACAAATCACATTTATTTCTTTCCAGCTCCCTTGGAAGTCAAACGGTGTTCTCTCCCCACCCCCAGAAGCCCAGCACAACTGAATTTTTCTTGTCAATCCTGCTGATTGGAACGTTATTAGACAAAATAGGGTTGTTGTGGGGGTGAAAGGGATGGGCAAGGGTTGGAGGATACTGGGGAGTGGTTATAGCAAAAACAAATGCCTACTTACTGTGCAGCACTCTGGGGGTCAGAGCAGATTCAAACCAGTTTGAAGAGGAGGAGGGCGGCCAGGAGTCCTGCCTCCTCAGCCGGAGCTTGTGGTGCTGAAAGGACAGCGCCTTGCGTGCGTCTGGATGGGGAGCTTCTGAGAGCGAGGCGCCAGCGAGCGGGCTCCTGGCAGCTGTCTGCCGCTTGCTCGCTCGCTCGCTCGCGCCCCCTCCCACCGGGAAACGGGCTCCCACACCATCTGTCATCTGGCACCACCTGCTGTTTCTCATGCATGGCCACAACCACAGCATGGGACAAAATGGTTTCAAGAAAGTGGGAGGGATTCTGGCCATTAAAAAAAAAGAAAGAAATTAACAGGCACTGTACTATTATACAAGCAACCCTTAAGCCTTTAGAAAAACTGGAGGAGGCTGCATATTCATTAGGAAAAGGGACCACTCCGAAGATTTTCCAGGACAATATTATGAAACACAAAATTGTTCAGGACTTAACACCGTGCTCTGACCTGTGTATGGAAAGAAGAACTAATATTTATTATCTACCATGCCTTGGGCCCTTTTCCAGGTTATTTCAGACTATTTCTTTCATTTGCAAATTGTGATTTCTAATAGTGCCTACATGATGGGGTTAGAGTGAAGTGTGAATGTGATAACTTGCAGAAAGCATTTAGCTCAGAGCAAGGTGCATGACTAGCAGTGCATAAACATAAGCACCTTTTCTCACAATGCTGTGACCATGCAGGTCAGCTAAGGTCACAGAGCTAGCAGAGCAGCAGGTATCTGAACCCTGATCCACTGTTGTCAAAATTTGTATGCAGTCCACGTTACAGAGATTCTAGGTTGGTGTCTGGAATCAGAGAGGGCAAAGTGCTGGAGTCAGTACTATGCAGTTCCGGCTGTGGGGACATTTTGAATTCCCTCTCCAAGCCTTCTTTATCTCTGATATGGGTATAATAACATCTCCCTTGCCAAGCGGTTGTGAATATGAGAAGATATTGCACTCAAGGAAGCCCCTTTTAGCTCAGGGACAGGGTTCTGAATGGTTGAACTGTTTCATCCCTGGAGATTGCTCTTACATGCCCTTTCAATCCTCTGAGGTCAAGACTGTTTCCACTAGTTCCTCCCAGACGTATCCACATCACCACTGGCCATTCATTCCCAGCTGCAATGCTGTTTATGATGTACTTCATAAGGTCTCGGTATAAGTAATAGCATCCTCTTTCACTGTCAAAAGTATCCCAGCTTGCACGATAAATTATTTGGTCACCTTGGCTGGTGTTCACATATGGAGCATAGCATACACTCTCCTAGTTAAAATGCCAGGAGAAGACACATATATTACCTGTACTGTTTAGGAATGAAGTGGGTGTGTGTATATGTGTGTGTGTGAGTGTGTGTTTGTGTATAGAAAAAGAGATGTTTATGAGACAATAGAGGCTATATTGCATCAGAGCTGAATAGGACACTTCTATTAATAGAAGAATGCATACATATAAGAGGGAGGTATTCCAATAAATGTGAGCCCTCCCTTCCCTGCTTTTCCAAAGACCTGGGTGATTTTCAGGTGCAGGCACTAAGGGCAACCTAATGGAAGCAACTGTGAACACTTGCACTTGATCCTGTTACTGCTGCCTCCAAAGGAAAAGGGAAGTCCCCTTAACACAGCTTACGACAGAGTCACAAGCAGAAAACCACAGGACCTGAGAGTTTAGTAAGGTCCAGGATAAGGGCCTGCCTCGTGTAAAATCCAGGATTCTTGATATTTGAGGCCAGGAGAGAGGGTGCAGAAAGAAATGAGGGTCTGGAGTGATGTAGAGAAGCCCTTTGTTGGAGAATGATATGAGGGATATTTAATATAATGGACAATTATTCTCTTGTAGAGCCCTGGAAAAGATGTTTGACAATTGACAACAAAAATAATGACATTCTGTCATGAGGTTCTCCAAGTATGTATATGTAGATGTAGTATATAAGACAGTAAGTGAAGGGTAAAGGGGCCAATCTGATGGTATTATTTCTGTATTCCACTTGAAGTGGTAAAGTACTGATTCCAATTAAACTATAAAAATTTAATTATGCTTATTGTAACCCCTAGCATAACCAAAACATACCAAAAGGTGAAGTCCAAAATGTGACATATAAGTTTAAATGAAATACAAAAAAAAAAAAAGTTCAAGTAGCCCAAAAAAAGGCAGGAAATTGAACACAGAGGTACTGGGTCAGGCTATCGGCTTTCAGCTCAGAGGAGGTCACAGTGCAACTTTCTTCTCTCCTCCCACATCTGGGTTTATCTGACACCAGGTGCCTCTGTCATGCTGCCCAAGTTTGACCCCAATGAGATCAAAGTCATGAAACTTAGGTTCAACAGTGAAGAAGTCAGTACCACATCTTCCCGGACCCCCAAGATCATCCTTCTGGGTCTGTCTCAAAAAACAATGTTAGTGATGACATCACTTAGACAACTGGTTACTGAAGGGTCGAAGGATTACAGAGAAACTGACCTGACTCAAAAGAGACAGGTGAGATTAAATCTCAGCTCTGTCACTTGCTATATTTCTGATTTTAGGTAAAAGTTACCTAACCTCTCTATGCCTCAATGTCCTCATTGTAAATTGAGGGTACTAGCAATAATTCACAGGGTCATTATAAGGATTGGATAAGTATAATGACCCTGTGAATTATTGCTATATATATTGCTATATATATACATATGTATGTATATATATGAAGAAAGCCTTCCTTGGTAGCTCAGATGGTAAAGCATCTGCCTACAATGTGGGAGACCCGGGTTCGATCCCTGGGTCGGGAAGATCCCCTGGAGAAGGAAATAGTAACCCACTCCAGTATTCATGCCTAGAGAATTCCATACACCAAGGAGCCTGCAGGGCTACAGTCTTTGGGGTCGCAAAAAGTCGGACACGACTGAGCGACTTCATTTTCACTTTCACTTTATATATATGGGCTTCCCTGGTGGCCCAGATGGTAAAGAATCTGCCTGCAATGCGGGAGGCCTGGGTTTGATCCCTGGGTTGGGAAAATCCCCTGGAGGAGGGCATGGCAACCCACTCCAGCATGCTTCCCTGGAGAATCGCCATGGACAGAGGAGCCTGGTGGGCTACAGTCCATGGGGTTGCGAAGAGTCAGACATGACTGAGCAACTAAACACACACACACACACACTGCATTGAACAATACCTATAAGTGAAAAACAAGTATTTATTATTATTATTCAATTATTAGATAATCATTTTCTATAATTAGCTTTCAGGGCTTTTTTAGTTTTACAACCTATCAATTTATTTTTAAAAATTATTTTCTTATTCTTTACTTCCTTATTTTTGTCCCATTTTTCTGTTTTGAGCTTCCCCAGATATCTAGTTTTGATTTGCTTTCTGTTTTATAATGAATGAAATTAATGCTACTACTTTAATGTATCTCTGATTAGTGATGCTTTTTATTATCCTCCTTCAAATAGTGTATAACTGAGTATTTGCTTCTTTGACTCAAGTCATTCAGTAATAGAGTTTTGTTTCATAAAATGAAAAAAAAATTTTTTTTAAATGCTTGACTTTCATGGTTGCTAATTTATATCTCTTGAGACTAGTTTCTAGTTTCACTGCATGTAGTCCAAGACTGTTTTCTGTATATTTTCTGCTTTGGGGAGTGTATTAAATTTTCTTTGTAGCCTAAAATATGAACTATTTCAGCTAAAATCCTCTGAGCATAAGGAAAGAAATAATATTCTATATGTGTGGACTGTGTGGAAAGTCACTCAGTCGTGTCCAACTCTGCGACCCCATGGACTGTAGCCTATCAGGCTACTCCGTCCATGGGATTTTCCAGGCAGGAGTGCTGGAGTGGACTGCCATTTCCTTCTTCAGGGGATCTTCCCAACCCAGGAATTGGACCTGGGTCTCCCACATTTCAGGCAGATGCTTTACTGTTTGAGCCACCAGGGAAGCTTTTATATTCTATATAAATACAGATTATTATACATAACTATTAAGTCAAGTCTCTTCCTTAAGTTATTCAAATCTTCTATACTCTCATTGGTTTTTTACTTATTTATCTATCAAGAAATGAGAGAGGGGTGTTTCTATTTTCCATTACTGTTGTGATATTTCTCCTTGATGCCACATCTTATGGGTTTTGCTTATAGATGTAAAATAACCTATTAATCATAATTAATGTTTCATGATTTGAATTCTTGTCTGTATAAAATGTAATTGCAAACATTGTAAATACAAACCCTAGTTTGTATTTTACTCTTTCAAACACAGGAAAACAATAGAATGGGAAAGACTAGAGATCTCTTCGAGATAATTAGAGATACCAAAGGAACATTTCATGCAAAGATGGGCACAATAAAGGACAGAGATGGTATGGACCTAACAGAAGCAGAAGATATTAAGAAGAGGTGGCAATAATACACAGAAAAGCTGTATAAAAACAATCCTAATGACCCAGATAACCACAATGGTGTGGTCACTCACCTAGAGCCAGACATCCTGAAGTGTAACATTAACGGGGCCTTAAGAAATATCACTACAAACAGCTAGTGGAGGTGATGGAATTCCAGTTGAGCTATTTCAAATCCTAAAAGACAATGCTGTTAAACTGCTGCACTCAATATGCCAGCAAATTTCGAGAACTCAGCAGTGGTCACAGGACTAGAAAAGGTCAGTTTTCATTCCAATCCCAAAGAAGGACAATGCCGAAAAATGTTCAAATTTTCATACAACTGCACTCATTCCACATATAGCAAGATAATGCTCAAAATCCTTCAAGCTTGGCTTCAGCAGTACATGAACTGTGAACTTCCAGATGTACAAGCTGGATTTGGAAAAGGCAGGTCAAATTTCCAACATCTGCTGGATCATAGAAAAAGCAACGGAATTAAAAAAAAAAAATCTGCTTCATTGACTATGCTAAAGAATTTGACTGTGTAAATCACAAGAAACTGTGGAAAATTCTTAAAGAGATGGGAATACCAGACCACCTTACCTTCTTCCTGAGAAATGTATGCAGAACTAGAAGCAACAGAACCAGACACGAAACAACAAACTGGTTCAAAATTGGGAAAGGAGTACATCGAGGCTGTATATTGTCACCCTGCTTATTTAACTTCTATGCAGAGCTCATCATGTGAAATGCCAGGCTGGATGAAGCACAAGCTAGAATCAAGATGGCTGGGAGGAATATCAATAACCTCAGATATGCAGATGACACCACCCTAATGGCAGAAACCAAAGAGGAACTAAAGAGTCTCTTGATGAAAGTGAAAGAGAAGAGTGAAAAAGTTGGCTTAAAACTCAACATTCAAAAAACAAAGATCAAGGCATTGGGTTCCATTACTTCATGGCAAATGGAAGGGGAAAAAGTGGAAACAGTGACAGATTTTATTTTCTTGGACTCCAAAATCACTGTGAATGATGATTGCAGCCACGAAATTAAAGACACTTGCCCCTTTGAAGAAAAGCTATGATGAAACCAGACAGCATATTAACAAGCAGAGACATCACCTTGCCGACAAAGGTCTGTCTAATCAAAGCTATGATTTTTCTTCTAGTAGTCATGTATGTATGTGAGAGTTGGACCATAAGGAAGTCTCAGGGCCAAAGAATTGATACTTCTGAAGTACAGTCCTGGAGAAGTCTCTTGAGAGTCCCTTGTACTGCAAGGAGATCAAACTAATAAATCCTAAAGAAAATCAACCCTGAATACTCATTGGAAGAACTGACACTGAAGCTGAAGCTCCAATACTTTGGCCACCTGATGCAAAGAACTGACTCACTGGAAAAGACCCTGATGCTGGAAAGATTGAGAACAAGAGGAGAAGGGGGCAACAGAGGATGAACTAGCTGGATGGCATCACTGACTCAGTGGACATGAGTTTGTGCAAACTCAGGGAAATAGTGAAGGACAGGAAAGCCTGGTGTGCTGCAGTCCATGGGGGTGCAAAGAGTCAGACCTGAGTTAGCCACTGAACAAGTATTTTATAATCGAACTTTCTTGATGAAGTCACTTTACGTAACTTTTTTAAATATGGGAATTTGACTCCTTATAATTAACACTTGGAGAAGGCAATGGCACCCCACTCCAGTACTCTTACTTGGAGAATCCCATAGACAGAGGAACCTGGTAGGCTGCAGTCCATGGGGTCGCTAAGAGTCGGACACGACTGAGAGACTTCACTTTCACTTTTCACTTTCATGCACTGGAAAAGGAAATGGCAACCCACTCCAGTGTTCTTGCCTGGAGAATCCTAGGGACGAGGGAGCCTGCTGGGCTGTCGTCTATGGGGTTGCACAGAGTCGGACACGACTGCAGCAACTTAGCAGCAACAATTAACACTTACCATGAATGAGCAACTTTACTTTCACTTTTCACTTTCCTGCATTGGAGAAGGAAATGGCCACCCACTCCAGTGTTCTTGCCTGGAGAATCCCAGGGACGGGGAAGCCTGGTAAGCTGCCATCTATGGGGTCGCACAGAGTCGGACATGACTGAAGTGACTTGGCAGCAGCAGCAGCATGATGTGTATTGTCCTGTACTTATTATAATTTTGATAGTTCCTTTCGAGCTCCTTCATTGTTTTCCTACAATACACTTTTGCTACAGTAACCCTACATGAACTTTTTTCCACCAGTAACTTGGAAGACACAAATAATTCTTTAAAATCATCCTTCAGTTATTTTTTAATATGTCAAAAAAAGATATGAATAGACATTCATCTCCTAGCCTTCAGAATAAAACAGATTATTTTGATACCCACTATATGTAAAATGAGATAATTAGCTCACATGTATTTCTTCTCCTTTCCTGCCTCTCATTTCTCCCATATGTATCAGATGTTAAACCCAAGTTTTTATTTTCACTAATGCATAGTTTCCTGCTTTATTTCCATTTCCTGTTACACTCTTGTCAGAATTGGAAATGGAAGAAAAGTGAATACAATGTGAGCCATTTTCCAATGGGCTTGATGATGACTTATCTGAAAATAATAATTCTGCATACATAAGTTTCAAAGGATCTGTGATGCTTCTGTGATTGGTTTTCAGTATATCTTAGCACTTAAGATCCGTTTTGTTTTGTTTCCATGCATAGATACACCTCCGATGAAGAGATGATAAAAGCACTTTAGATGTCTCATTATAAATCTCGTTGTCAATTTAAGAATGTATTCAAAGTTTAATAGTATGATAGGAACATAAGCTTTTTAGAAATCTGTCCTAAGAATCTCCCAGAGGCAAGTATAAAAGGAAGCTATTCCTATGTTATTGCTAGGGTGCTCTATATTTAAATTTCAAATAACGGCAGTTGGAAAGCTATGAAAAGCTCGAGATTCTCTTTCTTCTTAAAAAGGGAAGCAGACATTGCCTACTTCTGATTTAAAGGGAAAAAGGACAATGAAGAGGCAGAAAGGCAAATGGCAGAAAGGCCAGCCCACATTTCTCCTCTGATTGGCTAGAAACAGATGAAGGAGACACTAAAGGAAGCAAGCCCTGGGGGTGAAAATTGACATCAGCTTAGTTCAGGCAGGAGGCTCACAAAGAACCTTTGCAATTAAAGTCTGGGGATCCACTTAGAAAGAAATAAGCTGATAAGAAGAAAGGCTTTTTGAGGAAGTTTTTGAATTTTGCCTGGAAATCTGTCTTTAGAAGGCATTCCATGGGACTCTTTTCCTATTAAATGATCGATCCAGTTGTGTGTCTCTTCCAACAAAAGCCTTCGCAGTCTAGGTTGTAGAATTAGTCCCAGTTGAGTAGAAAGTTTTGTTGTGGGACGGATTCCTCCAAAAGCTGATTTTCAGAGTTTTGAATGCACAAAGTTTACTCGGGAGTGCTCTCAGGAAAAAGAACAGAAGGGAAGAAAGCAGAACTGGTTAGAGGGAGAACTTGAATGGTGAAACTGTCCCGAGGAAGCCCTCAGCCAACATCAACACGCACCTATAAAGCTGGGATAAGCCCTTTGTAGTTGTGCTGAACTGAGATACAGATGAGCGCCCTTCCCCAAGAGAGCAGGGCCTGGGCAAGGCGTCACTCTTCAGCCAAGGGCAATTCCCAGAGAGGGTTAATAGCTAAGGCTGTTAGCTAGCAGATGAGGAACAAAGGCCGGACTTCCCAGCCTGAAGGGGGACCTATCTGGGAGCGTGGCATCCACCACGGGCTCTGTCCTCGTCTGTCTTCACATCATACTTCCTCATGTAACCACTACAGCCTGAGACTTCAAACGCCGTTCATATATTTGTAACTCTTAGATTCCAGCAGACAGATTTCTTCTGGACTCCAGACCCTATCTGCAGCTATTTCCTTGGCATCTGCACTTGAATGGTACACAGCCACCTGCATCTCAACATGTCCCAAACCAAACTCCTGATCTCTCCCGCAAAACTGCTCCTTCTCCTGTATTGTCTTTCAGTGAATTGCCCCACTGTCCCCATTGCTCCACCCAGAAAACCGAGAGGAGCTCCTGATGCTTTCCTCAGTCCCACATCGGTCACCACGCCCTGCTTCTTCTCCCTCCCAAGTGCTTCTCTCAGCAGTCTGCCTTCCCTTTGTCCATGACTCTATGTGCACTCTACCTCCCTACCCAACAAGCTTTCTAACAACTGTGCTTTCCTCGCCACCAACCTATTCTTTAGACGATAGTCCAAGCAACTTCTATAAAATAAAATTCTGGTAGTGTTGCTTCCTTGCTTAGACCCCTTGAGAACTTTTCTTTTCTTTTAAGATAAAGACCCAAATCTCAAACTTAGACTGTAAGGCTTTCATGATTTCTCCCGACTACTCCACAAACTTCACCTGCTGTCACTCTTCCCTGGAAACTGCATTTCAGCTTTACTGACCTTCCAAATACGCACTCCTTTCCCACCCAGGTGACTTCTCACCTGATGCTTCCCCTGTGGTTTGCTCGAGGGCATGCCCTTTCCCACTCCTTTAATTAATGTGTCGTGAGTCTTCAGACTCATTTAAATATTACTCCCTCAGAGAAGTCTCCTCTGAGATGCTAGACTGTATCAACTCCTCTTGAACTCAGTGCTCCTTCCTCTATGCTTAAATACCTTTTCTCAAAAATATAACATATGATTATCTACATAATTACAGTTTAGTGACAGTAGGGACTGAGCTCTTGGAACCTAAATAACAGCCACTAAGGAGTGAATGGGTGAATTTTGGTTCATCCCATATTGTGAAACAGTATGCAGTCTTTAAAAATATAACAGAATAGTGAATAACATGGGAAGTGTTTATAATGTTGAATAAAAAGAGGAATCAAAATTGTATTAGATAGTATGATTTCAACTATATGAGAACATAGAGACTGAAATAACAACTACTAAAAAGAAAAAAATTATGTAATGTGATAGAGGTGCTAATTTTTGCTACAATGACAATCATATTACAATACATAAATGTGTCAAATTAACATGTTGTACATCTTACATTTATAGTGTCATATGTCAAATATATTTAAATTAAAAAAAGACTGAAAGGAATAAAAATGCTTATATATTTTTTTTCTGGATGGTTTATGGGTGATTTCAATTTTAATACTTTTTGTTCATCTTACCAAAACACATTATTTTTAAATCAATCTTTAAAAAATGAATAATTTCCTGCTAGAGAAAAAAAAACTACCAAGTTCTAGAAAACATAAAGCACTTTTTCAAAACAGTGAATTTACAGAGAGACTAGTAAGCCAACATGGTGAAATCAAATAGGTGAATATAAGTTCACTTGCTGTTATGAAAGACCAATGGAAAATTTCTTTTATTCCCCTGTGATGTACCAGAGAGGATTAATGGCTTATAAATATCTACTAATATTTTTTCTTCCAACTTTATATATAATTAACAAATAAACATTATTCATATGTAATCAATGTAGTATGTTAATATATGTATACATTGTGGCATGATCACCACAATCAAGCTAATTAACATATCCATCACTTCATATAGGTTCCATTTGCATGTGGAGGGAGGGATAAGGACATTTAGGATCTACTCTCTTAGCATATTCAAAAACATGATACAGTATTATTGACTGTAGTCACCAGGCTCTACATTGTATCTCCAAAATGTATTCATCCTGAATAACTGAACTTTGTACACTTTGATCAACATATGCCCATCTTCCCCTCTTCTCAGCCCCTGGCAAATACCATTCTACCCCCTATTCCTATGAGTCTGACTGTTTTGGATTCCATATATAAATGAGATCAGGCAGCATTATCTGTCTGTGCCTGGTCTAATCAGTTAGACAGTCTCCTTTTCAGGTAGATAGTGCAGTGAACATGAGAGTGCAGATGTTACTTCGAGATAGTGACTTCATTTCCCTTGGGTATATGCCCAGAAGTGGGACTGCTGGTCATATGGTAATTCTATTTTTTATTTTATTAGGAACCTCCATACTGTTTTCCATAGTGGATGAACATTTCCATCAACAGTGCACAAGGGTTCCCTTGTCTCCACACACTTACCAATGTTTGTTATTTTTTACCTTTTTGATAACAGCTGTCCTAGCAGTGTGAGCTGGTATTTCACTGTGGCTTTGATTTACATTTCCTGATGATTAGTGATGTTTAGCAATTTTTCATGTACCTGTCATTCCTGAAGTGCAAGAAGAATGTGAGTGACCTGTTCCAAAAGGTGGACTATGTATCTATCTACACCAAGGAGGGAGAGCTTATATTTGCAAATTCCAATGAAAAGTTCCTCTTTGTAGAGAAATTTCACTTGCTTGACTTTTTACGTCCATATTAAAGAATGGAAAAAAAAAAAAAACCTGTCTCTGTCTCATATAAGAAAGGCCCGCCTCCTTCTAATCCATTCTCAAAGCAGTTGCCAAAGCAGTTCTGTTAAATGTTAGTCCATTCTTGGCAGTTCTCTGCTCAAAACTTTTTAATAGCTTTCCATCTATGGGAAGTACTCAAAACAGTATACTTCACTTCTCTACCCTCTCCCCTCATCTTCTACCATACCTTTCTTACTCCACCAGGACTCTTCTGCCGGGGCCTACGCCGTCTCTCCTTCGAATACCCTGGATCAGCCAGGGCTGGTCCCCGGCTGATCCAGGGTATTCGAAGGAGAGACGGTGTAGGCGAGGATCAGGAAACAATTGCTTAATTAAACGTTAATTAAGGATATAAACAGAATAAAGGATATAATAGAATGAGGATAGCTCAGTGAGGAAATTTCAGTGAAGAAAAGAGGCTGAAATAAGGATAGCTCAGTAGGAAAATTCAGTGAAGAAAAGAGGCTGAATAATTCAGCCAGAAGGTAAGAGAAAGAACGACATGGTGAGACCAAGTTTCGGTGAACAAGGCCCGCACTTTATTTTCCAAAGTAGTTTTTATACCTTAAGTTATGCATAGAGGATAATGGGGGAAGGGGTAGAGTCCTGCAGCAAGCCAGGCTTTCTTCCTGCAAACCTATCATATGCAAAAGCTTAGGTGATTTGCATCATCTTCTGGCCCGGAGGCCTGTTAACATTTTAAGACCCTTTCTTCAGAAAACTTATTTTTCTCTAAAGGTGATAAGTCAAGCGCCACCCTCCAAAAGCATTAAATAAAGTTGCATTCCTACAGAGCAAAAGTGTGATGGGCTATAACAAGAAAAAGAATTAACTCAAGGGTCCCAGGTTACAAACATTAAAGCTACTACTTACACCAATTATATTAATCAATACACTGCCAGGGACACAGCAGGTAAGGGATATGGAAACTTAGCAGCAAACATTGGCCCAACAAGTGAAAATCCCTTCACCAATACAATTTCTAATCAATCTTTTAACTGCTCAAAGGAATCTATATTTAGACAGTTTAGAACATCTCCTGCCTCTCACAGTTTGGAGGCTCTGAACAATCACATGTGGCCAGAAAAACCTATTCAGGCAGGCTAGAGGATTTCCAAAGGAGTTTGTAGGTTGAAACACTGTCACACCAAGGAATTATTAACTGGAGCTGTAAGCTAACTCTTTTTTCAGAGAGAGGTAGTGGGGGACAGCCCCCCGT
>NW_011494901.1:666666-671591 GCF_000754665.1 Bison bison bison | reverse complement strand
AGCCCCCCGTAAAGTCAGAGGTGTAGGTGAAAGCACAAAGCAGAAAGTAGGCAGACTCTGGTTTTGGGGGTAGATGGGGGACTCCTGAGGCTCGATCCCGCCTTTGCGTATGCCGAGCCTCCTTCCTCATGACCTTTGTCATGGGCGGAGTTCCTCACTGGCTCCCGGCAGTGATAGAATTCCAGTTGAGCTATTCCAGATCCTGAAAGATGATGCTGTGGAAAGTGCTGCACTCAATATGCAATATGCACTCAATATGCAATATGCCAGATCCCGTCACTCTTCCTTTTTTTTTCCTGATCTCCAGCCTCAGGTCCTTGACCTCTACCCAAACATTCTATGCTGCTTCTGCATGTCTGACTTCCTTACTTTAGGTTTTTATCTAAATGTAACCATCTACATGATTTCTTCTCCTCATCTCCCTAATTAACAGTGCATCCCTTGACATACCCTCATCTCCTTTATTTTTCTCCAAAGCATTTTTTTCTTACACTGTACATCTTAATTATTTTATGTCTTTCCCTGCAGATATTGATTTTTGCATATTTTTTCACTTCTGTTTCCCCAGGTCTAGAACAGAATCAGCAGTGTGATATGGATTCAGCAAATATTTCATAAATAAATGAATTAGTGAAGAATGAATGCCTCACTGCAACGAGACTCATATAAGTTAGGGTTAGATGTCACCCACTCCTCCACAAGCTCTACCCTCAGTTCAGTTCAGTCACTCAGTCATGTCCGACTCTTTGCCATCCCATGAACTGCAGCACGCCAGGCCTCCCTGTCGATCACCGACTCCCAGAGTTTACTCAAACTCACGTCCATCAAGTCGGTGATGCCTTCCAGCCAACTCATCCTCTGTCGTCCCTTCTCCTCCTGCCCCCAATCCCTCCCAGCATCAGAGTCTTTTCCAATGAGTCAACTCTTCACATGAGGTGGCCAAAGTACTGGCGTTTCAGCTTTAGCATCATTCCTTCCAAAGAACACCCATGACTGATCTCCTTTAGAATGGACTGGTTTGATCTCCTTGCAGTCCAAGGGACTCTCAAGAGTCTTCTCCAACACCACAGTTCAAAAGCATCAATTCTTCGGTGCTTAGCTTTCTTCGCAGTTCAACTCTGATATCCATACATGACCACTGGAAAAACCAGAGCCTTGACTAGATGGACCTTTGTTGGCAAAGTAATGTCTCTGCTTTTGAATACGCTATCTAGGTTGGTCATAACTTTCTTTCCAAGCAGTAAGCGTCTTTTAATTTCATGGCTGCAGTCACCATCTGCAGTGATTTTGGAGCCCCCAAAAATGAAGTCTGACACTTATTCCACTGTTTCCCCATCTACTTCCCATGAACTGATGGGACCAGATGCCATGATCTTAGTTTTCTGAATGTTGAGTTTTAAGCGAACATTTTCACCCTCTTTCACTTTCATCAAGAGGCTCTTTAGCTCCTCCTCACTTTCTGCCATAAGGGTGGTGTCATCTGCATATCTGAGGGTATTGATATTTCACCCAGCAGTCTTGATTCCAGCTTGTGCTTCTTCCAGTCCAGCGTTTCTTATGATGTACTCTGCATATAAGTTAAATAAGCAGGGTGACAATATACAGCCTTGACGGACTCCTTTTCCTATTTGGAACCAGTCTGTTGTTCCATGTCCAGTTCTAACTGTTGCTTCCTGACCTGCATATAGATTTCTCAAGAGGCAGGTCAGGTGGTCTGGTATTCCCATCTCTTTCAGAATTTTCCACAGTTGTTGTGATCCACACAGTCAAAGGCTTTGGCATAGTCAATAAAGCAGAAGTATATGTTTTTCTGGAATTCTCTTGCTTTTTCAATGATCTAATGGATGTGGGCAATTTGATCTCTGGTTCCTCTGTCTTTTCTAAATTCAGCTTGAATCTGAAGTTCATGGTTCACATACTGTTTAAGCCTGGCTTGGAGAATTTTGTGCATTACTTTGCTAGTGTGTGAGATGACTGCAATTGTGCAGTAGTGTGAGCATTCTTTGGCATTGCCTTTCTTTGGGATTGGAATGAAAACTGGCCTTTTCCAGTCCTGTGGCCACTGCTGAGTTTTCCAAATTTGCTGGCATATTGAATGCAGCACTTGCACAGCCTCATCTTTCAGGAGTTGAAATAGCTCCACTGGAATTCCATCACCTCCACTAGCTTTGTTCGTAGTGATGCTTTCTAAGGCCCACTTAACCTCAAATTCCAGGATGTCTGGCTCTAGGTCAGTGATCACAGCATCATGATTATCTGGGTCGTGAAAATCTTTTTTTGTACAGTTCTTCTGTGTATTCTTGCCACCTCTTCTTAATATCTTCTGCTTCTGTTAGGTCCATACTACTTCTGTCCTTTATAGAGCCCATCTTTGGTTCCCTTGGTATCTCTAATTTTAATATTCCCTTGGTATCTCTAATTTTCTTGAAGAGATCTCTAGTCTTTCTCGTTCTGTTGTTTTCCTCTGTTTCTTTGCTTTGATCGCTGAGGAAGGCTTTCTTATCTCTCCTTGCTGTCTTTGGAACTCTGCATTCAGATGCTTATATCTTTCCTTTTCTCCTTTGCTTTTCGCTTCTCTTCTTTTCACAGCTATTCGTAAGGCCTCCCCAGACAGCCATTTTGATTTTTTGCCTTTCTTTTCCATGGGGATGGTCTTGATCCCTGTCTCCTGTACAATGTCATGAACCTCCATCCATAGTTCATCAAGCAATCTATCTATCAGATCTAGTCCCTTAAATCTATTTCTCACTTCCACTGTATAATCATAAGGGATTTGATTTAGGTCATACCTGAATGGTCTAGTGGTTTTCCCTACTTTCTTCAATATAAGTCTGAATTTGGCAATAAGGAGTTCACGATCTGAGCAACAGTCAGCTCCTGGTCTTGTTTTTGTTGACTGTGTAGAGCTTCTCCATCTTTGGCTGAAAAGAATATAATCAATCTGATTTTGGTGTTGACCATCTGGTGAGGTCCATGTGTAGAGTCTTCTCTTATGTTGTTGGAAGAGGGTGTTTGCTATGACCAGTGCGTTCTCTTGGCAAAACTCTATTAGCCTTTGTCCCACTTCATTCCATATTCCAAGGCCAAATTTGCCTGTTACTCAAGGTGTTTCTTGACTTCCTACTTTTGCATTCCAGTCCCTATAATGAAAAGGACATCCTTTTTGGGTGTTAGTTCTAAAACGTCTCATAGGTCTTCATAGAACCGTTCAACTTCGGCTTCTTCAGCATTACTGGTTGGGGCATAGACTTGGATTACTGTGATATTGAATGGTTTGCCTTGAAAACGAACAGAGATTGTTCTGTCCAAGGAGTGGTGGCTGCGCGAGTCGAGAGGAGCTACTCCACGTTCAAGGTCAGGAGGAGCAGCCATGAGGAGATACCCCTCGTCTAAGGTAAGGAGCAGTGGCTGCACTTTGCTGAAGCGGCAGTGAAGAGATACCCCATGTCCAAGGTAAGAGAAACCCAAGTAAGACGGTAGGTGTTGTGAGAGGGCATCAGAGGGCAGACAGACTGAAACCATAATCACAGAAAATTAGTCAATCTGATCACACTGGGACCACAGCCTTGTCTAACTCCATGAAACTAAGCCATGCCGTATGGGGCCACCCAAGATGGACAGGGCATGGTGGAGAGGTCTGACAGAATGTGGTCCGCTGGAGAAGGGAATGGTAAACCACTTCAGTATTCTTGCCTTGAGAACCCCATGAACAGTATGAAAAGGCAAAATGATAGGATACTGAAAGAGGAAGTCCCCAGGTCTGTAGATACCCAATATGCTATTGCAGATCAGTGAAGAAATAACTCCAGAAAGAATCAAGGGATGGAGCCAAAGCAAAAACAATACCCAGCTGTGGATGTGACTGGTGATAGAAGCAAGGTCCGACGCTATAAAGAGCAATATTGCATAGGAACCTGGAATGTTAGGTCCATGAATCAAGACAAATTTGAAGTGGTCAAACAGGAGATGGCAAGAGTAAACATCGACATTCTAGGAATCAGTGAACTAAGATGTACTGGAATGTGTGAATTTAACTCAGATGACCATTTATCTACTATTGTGGGCAGGAATCCCTTAGAAGAAATGGAGTAGCCATCGTGGTCAACAAAAGAGTCCAAAATGCAGTACATAGAAGCTCTACCCTTCAGTTCAATTCAGTTCAGTTCAGTTGCTCAGTCGTGTCCGACTCTTTGCAACTCCATGAATCACAGCACGCCAGGCCTCCCTGTCCATCACCAACTCCCAGAGTTCACTCAGACCCATGTCCATCGAGTCAGTGATGCCATCCAGCCATCTCATCCTCTGTCGTCCCCTTCTCCTCCTGCCCCCAATCCCTCCCAGCATCAGAGTCTTTTCCAATGAGTCAACTCTTTGCATGAGGTGGCCAAAGTACTGGAGTTTCAGCTTTAGCATCATTCCTTCCAAAGAAATCCCAGGGCTGATCTCCTTTAGAATGGACTGGTTGGATCTCCTTGCAGTCCAAGGGACTCTCAAGAGTCTTCTCCAACACCACAGTTCAAAAGCATCAGTTCTTTGGCACTCAGCCTTCTTCACAGTCCAACTCACAACCACACATGACCACAGGAAAAACCATAGCCTTGACTAGACGGACCTTTGTTGGCAAAGCAATGTCTCTGCTTTTGAATATGCTATCTAGGTTGGTCATAACTTTCCTTCCAAGAGTAAGCATCTTTTAATTTCATGGCTGCAACCACCATCTGCAGTGATTTTGGAGCCCAAATAAATAAAGTCTGACACTGTTTCCACTGTTTCCCCATCTATTTCCCATGAAGTGATGGGACCAGATGCCATGATCTTCGTTTTCTGAATGTTGAGCTTTAAGTCAACTTTTTCACTCTCCACTTTCACTTTCTTCAAGAGGCTTTTTAGTTCCTCTTCACTTTCTGCTATAAGGGTGGTGTCTG
>NW_011494901.1:661594-666427 GCF_000754665.1 Bison bison bison | reverse complement strand
CTTGGAGAATTTTGAGCATTACTTTACTAGCATGTGAGATGAGTGCAATTGTGCAGTAATTTGAGCATTGTTTGGCATTGCCTTTCTTTGGGATTGGAATGAAAACTGACCTTTTCCAATCCTGTGGCCACTGCTGAGTTTTCCAAATGTGCTGGCATATTGAGTGCAGCACTTTCACAGCATCATCTTTCAGGATTGGAATAGCTCAACTGGAATTCCATCACCTCCACTAGCTTTGTTCGTAGTGATGCTTTCTAAGGCCCACTTGACTTCACATTCCAGGATGTCTGGCTCTAGGTCAGTGATCACACCATCGTGATTATCTAGCTCTACCCTAGACCATTATATATTGATAATTGAAGACTCCCACCTTCAGGCGGGAGTGGGTAGTACATGTTTGGGAACAATTTGGTATGACTTGTGTTGAGATAAAATCCATGGACGGAGGAGCCTGGTAGGCTGCAGTCCATGGGGTCATGAAGAGTCGGGCACGACTGAGTGACTTCACTTTCACTTTTTACTTTCATGCATTGGAGAAGGAAATGGCAACCCACTCCAATGTTCTTGCTTGGAGAATCCCAGGACAGGAGAGCCTGGTGGGCTGCCGTCTCTGGGGTCACACAGAGTTGGACATGACTGAAGCAACTTAGCAGCAGCAGCACTGTTGAGATAATTAAGTTTTCAACTGGTCTCTGTCTCTTGATATCCAGAAGACTGCATTTTTTTTTTTTAAAGAAATTAAAAGATCAGGGTCAGAGAGAACATTTCCTCTCTGGCATATACTTGACTTTTAGAAAGCTCAGAATAAAACAAATGAACCTCAATGACAGTCAACAGTATGTATAATATTTAAAAAGTAATATTAATGGAATGTTAAAAGTCTAAAAAGATTATATGCAACATAATGTCTTTAGAAAATTAAACACCTAGATATATAATGCAAGTTTTAAAAAGATATATAATTGCAATAAAACAATAAAAATCCATAAAAAGCAAAACTGCATGGATTCAGTATGATACTTATCTTGAGTAGAAGAGGTAATAAAAATGGGTTGTGAGGTACTGGGCAAAATGATTAGTGTAAGTTATTTTCAAGGTAATATTTTGATGGTAGGCTCACAGTTACTTAATGTATTATTAAAATATTTTATATAAACAACATAATACACAGTTAATTTTAAAATATAGCTATATATACAATTATATGAATATACAAATTATATATAAATTAAATATTTTATATTAAATATAATAAAATTAAATATAATTTAAATTAAATTATAAATTTAATATAATTATATTTAAATATAATTTAATATAATAAAAATAAATATAATTTTATATTTTTATAAATTAAAATGTAATTTTATCATAGTTAAATACAACTGTTAAAAATAACTAAATAAAAATGGGCCATGCACTGATCATTAGAATGTCATGAACCAAGGATTAGTGATGAGTCCAATCTCTATTTTTGAGATCCATAAATCTGACAGGGAAGAGATAAAATGGTTATAGCGACACCATAACATGAAATTAATTATAATCGACTGGGGAGTCAATGGACCAAATTTCTGAATTCAACTTAGTATGTACCCGACTGGAAAGATCATCACTTCCACTCTAACAGAAAGAAAGGTACATATCTGCAAAATCACAGTTTTTCTTTAATTCATCAGATTTCTGAGGTAGCCATACAACCTACTTACTTGAAATCTGAGGAAAACAGGCATCTCCAAGCAGAGACAAGATGCCAGCATTTTCTTACCTGGGGTAAATGCCAGACATTGTACAAGTTGGCAAGAATAATTCAGCTTAAAAGTGAAATGGAAGCTAAAAGCTGAATGTGAGCCAGTGTCAAAGTACAGAATCACCAGAAACCACATACAGGAGAATTTTCACCTACTCAAAGGTCTTCTATTCACATAGTCACCTATTCATATATCTTACCAGGTGCTCACAAGAAAGACTGTAGTCAGAACAGAGATCACAGACTTAGCAACTAAGCAACAACAACACAGTATAGAACTGGGACAGGAAAATAGCAGCAGGGCAAGAAAGGCACTCAGTTCTGTTCAGACCCCTTTTTCCTGTCTCCCCTCCAAGCAAAATCATTCAGCACTGGTGGATCCAAAAACTAGGAGACACACAAGGAAGCAAGGGGAAAATTCAACACACAAAGAAATCAAAAGAAAAAGATCCATATGTGATACTGATGTTGGAATTAACAGACAGAATTTAAAATAAGTCTGATAAACAGGATAAAGTCTCTAGTGGAAAAGATAAGGAATGGCAATGCCAGATAAGGAATTTCATCAGAATAATAAAAACTGTAAGAAGGAATCAAGTGGAAATGCTAGGAATTTTTAAAAATGCTAGAATTAAACATGTTTAATGCCAGTAACAGAGATGAAGAAGGCCTTCTGAAGCCTCATCAGTAGACTTGACACAAATGATGGAAAGAGTCAATGAACATGAAGATAAAGCAATAGAAATTACACAAACTGAAAAACAAAGATACAGAAGAATGAAAAAATAAAACAAGAGCATCCACAAGCTGTGGGACAATATCAAATCTCTAATATATGTGTAATTTGGACACCAAAAGAAGAAAGAAAGAACAGAACTGAAGAACTATTGAAGAGATAATGGCCAGGACTGTCCCTTAAACAGAAGGAAACTCTTGATGGCAGCCAGAGACAAAAGAAACTTCATACACAAAGGAACAAACACAGAAATAACAGCAGACTTCTCATCGGAAACTACGCAAGCTAGAAGACAATGGAGTGTCATCTGTAAAATGCTTAAAAAAGAAAGTTGGCCCAGAGTTCTATACAGGGAAAATAGTCTCAAAAAATGAAAATAATAAATTATTTTTTTCAGAAAAAACAAAAATAAGAGTAATCATTACCATCAGACATGTAAGAAATGTTAAAGGAAGTTCTTCAATCAGGATGAAAACGGAAAGAAACTTACGTTTCTTCTTGATAAAGAAGATCAGTAGAAATGCAATAATGACTGTAAGGCATATAATTCACATTTTTATTATTTTTAATTGCTCTAAAAGATTATTTGAAGGTAGGATGAATAATTTAATATGTATACTGAAAACCCTAACATCATGTCAGTCGTCAGTCGTGTCCAACTCTGTGCGACCCCATAGACGGCAGCCCACCAGGCTCCCCTGTCCCTGGGATTCTCTAGGCAAGAACACTGGAGTGGGTCGCCATTTCCTTCTCCAATGCATGAAAGTGAAAAGTGAAAACCCTAAAGAGATGACTAAATTTTTCTTAGGAGTTAATAAATAAAAAGCTGTGATAGGTACACTTCTAAGATCTCCACTCTGGTGTTCACCTCCTCAGGTAATTGCTTCCTCCTGAATACAGGAGAAACAGTGACTTGCTTCAAACTAATGTAACTTTATAAAAGTGATGAAATATCACTTCTGGCTATAAAAGACTATGATTTCCACATTGCTAGCAATACTTTCACTATTTTGAAGAGGCCCACATGACAAGGAATTGAGGGTGGGAGGAGAAGGGGGCAACAGAGGATAAGATGGTTGGATGGCATCATTGACTCAATGGACATAGTTTGAGCAAACTCCAGGAGATAGTGAAGGACAGGGAAGGCTGGTGTGCTGTAGTCCACGTGGTTACAAAGAGTTGGACATGACTGAGTGACTGAACAACAATAAGCTAATAACTAAAAAGGAACCAAATGCTGCCAATAACCAATGAGTGAACTTGAAAGTAGATCTTTCTCCAGTTGAGCCTTCAGATAAGACCACAGATGTTGAGCTGATACTTAGAGGCCTTGAGAGAGACCATGAAACAGAGTATTCGGTTCAGCTGTGTCTGTATTCCTGACTTATAGAAATTGTGAGATAATAAATGTGTGTGTTTTTAAGCCACTAAATTTGGGGATAATTTGCTGTGAAGCAATAGACAACTAATACGTAAGCCAATAGTTGAAATAAAATGGAATAATAAAAAAATACCCAATCTAAAAGAAAACAGAGAATCAAAAGAGACAGAATCACAAAAAATAGCTTAGGTGGTAGACTTTAATCCAATAACATCAATAATTGTACTTATTCTAAATGGCCTAAACATACCAATTAAAAGCCAAAATTTAAAAACAATTATAGGCTTTCTACCCAAAATATACTTTAAATATAACATGGACACATTAAAAGTAATAGCATGGAAAAAGATATATCATTCAGTGACAATCAAAAGAAGACTGATGTGGCTATGTTAATATCAAACTACAGTTCAGAAGAAGAAACATTACCAGGAATAGAGATATTACCTAATATACAGTTATCAGTTGACCTTTATCATAGGTCATTACAGTTCTAAATATGTATTCACCTTATATTATATGAGAATAGCATTACTGTGATACCAAAACCAGACAAAACATTGCAGTGAGAGAAAACTATAGATCAACACCCATCATGAATATAAAGGCAAAAACCTTCAATAACAGCAAGTCAATTCTAATAATATACAGAAAAGGATATCACATCATACCCAAGCAGAGTTTATCTCAGAAATGCAAGGCTTGCTCAACATTTGAAAATAAATCAATAGAATTCACCTTATTATAGTTATGTGTACTTCTCTCAAGCTCCCAACTCTCCCTTAATCCCTGGAAACCACTCATCTATTGTTCATTTCTATAATTTTCCTATTTCAAGAATGCTATATAAATAGAATACACAAGAGATGGGAATACCAGACCACCTGACCTGCCTCTTGAGAAATCTGTATGCAGGTCAGGAAGCAACAGTTAGAACTGGACATGGAACAACAGACTGGTTCCAAA
>NW_011494901.1:661057-661494 GCF_000754665.1 Bison bison bison | reverse complement strand
TGAAAAAGTTGGCTTAAAGCTCAACATTCAGAAAATGAAGATCATGGCATCCGGTCCTACCACTTCATGGGAAATAGATGGGGAAACAGTTGAAACAGTGTCAGACTTCATTTTTCTGGGCTCCAAAATCACTACAGATGGTGACTGCAGCCATGAAATTAAAAGACGCTTAATCCTTGGAAGGAAAGTTATGACCAACATAGATAGCATATTCAAATGCAGAGACATTACTTTGCCAACAAAGGTTCATCTAGTCAAGGCTATGGTTTTTCCTGTGGTCATGTATGGATGTGAGAGTTGTACTGTGAAGAAGGCTGAGCGCCGAAGAATTGATGCTTTTGAACTGTGGTGTTGGAGAAGACTCTTGAGAGTCCCTTGGACTGCAAGGAGATCCAACCAGGCCATTCTGAAGGAGATCAGCCCTGGGATTTCTTTGG